>NC_073307.1:26671902-26772626 GCF_027595985.1 Sorex araneus | reverse complement strand
ACTCAGCCAGGGAGCCGACAGAGAGTCCGTGACCCCCAGGAGCTAAGCATCCAGCAGTGGAAGCCTGTTTAGAGCCAGGATGTTTAGGATCCAATTATGGCTAATTTCCTCCCTGATGGGTCAAAGCTGAGAATGTGCTTTGGATGAGGAGGGCCCTTGCTGGCCCCCTGGAACCAGCAATCCTCTATCAGTCTTTCAAAAGACCTCTGGGGGCTGGAGAGACAGTCCAGGGGGGAGGGCACTTGCCTTGCATGCAGCCAACCTAGGTTTGATCCCCAGCATTCCACATGGTCCCTCCAGCGCCACCAGGAGTGGTCCCTTAGCTCAGAGCCAGGAGTAACCCCTGAGCATTGCAGGGTGTGGCCCTCAAAACCAAAACCAACAAACAAAAGAACCAGAGGAACCACGTTCCTTGGAAAACCACATGTGGAAGTAGCTGTGGCCAAAAGCAGCCTGGGGGACCGTAGACAGTCAGGGGTGAGGGAGGCGCCTCTGTACAAGGGGCGTTCGGAGCCTTTCCCTGTCCACGGGGTCCACCGTTTCCAGATCCTGCTGCCCCTTCACCCCGTCACCCCAGCTGAGGAGGGTGAAGGCAGGGCAGGAATATAACGGGGTCCTCCCCCTGCGGTGTTCCCCACAGGATACGGTGCCTGGAGCCCAGCATGAGATGATGTCCCCAGAAGAAGTCTGTTCTAGAATGGGGGAGCACTGTTGTCTGGGAGGGGCTGTCCCAGATGCCCAGGGTGGGGGGCACTGTAGAAAGCAGGATATGAGGAATGCGCCATTCTGAACACCGCAAACTCTAGTCGAGGATTCTGGGCCTCTAAGAACTAATGCAGTCAAAGTCTACCTTTAACTCCGAGTGTTGAATGCGGCCATACCTGCTTCAGTTCCTGTTCTCTGGAATCCTACTTGACTCCTAGGTCAGCCTCCTTCCTCCAGGAAGCCCCTCCTGACTGCCAGGTCGTGCACCACAACACATACACAACTGTCTTGTTTCTGGACACCTGGTTCCCAGAACCTCTATCGAGTCCCATAAGATGGCAAGTTCCTTGAAAGCTGTGACTGGCCCCATGCCTACATGGCCCCGATTCTACATGACCACTGCGATGGACGATTCACCCACCCACATACCTACACATCCATCCACTTATTCACCTCTCCACCTACCCATCCATCCACCTACTCACATATCAGTCCATCCCCCACATCACATCCATCCAAATCTCCATCCATCCACCCCCCCACCCAGGCCTCCACGCTGCCTTCCATCCACTCACCCCTCCATTCAATAATCCATCCCCAATTTCCCAGCGTTGAAGTTTGTCAGCTCTGTGTCAGGCCCTCATAATAAGCATCAAATTCAAACAGTGCTACGAGACACCCTTTGTCAATGTGTTTGGCGCTGATCCCCCCCACTAGACAAGAGTTCATGTGGGCACGTCTGTTTGTGAAACTGTTTGCCAGTGACTCCCGCAAGGACATGGGGCCTTTGTGTCTCGACTTCTTAGTTGCATTGGTGATGCCTCTTGTCTCTTACTTCTGGTCCCATCACCTTGGGCGTCCTGGCAACTAGGGAAGGGCCACAGGGCAGAGGGAAAGCAGAGGCTCACATGAGTTCTCCAGCAGTCCAGCCTTGGAGCGAGGGACCAAAACACAGGCCTTCACTACCTGGCTCTTGGGCAAGTGCAGCCACTCCCGGCTTGCTCTGCCCGCAGCCTCTGGTATCTCAGGCTCCCGATCCCTTCCTGGAGAAAGCCAGGGCTATTTGTTCCTCCCAGCTCCATTGACTGGAAACAATGGCTGGCAGACTGTGGGAAATTAGCCCGTGGGGAATTGTCCTAACAAGCCCTCTGAACCTGTGGGGCAGCTCTCCATCACTGCAACCCTCCTCCCCGGGGCCAATTTAGCCAGATGTCCTTAGGATTTCATCAGGACTAGTTAACCTCTGGCCTTATTGTAAGTTTTGCTTCTTTTTTAAAAAAGTTTTTAGGCAACACCTGGCAATGCTCAAGGCTCTGCACTCAGGGGTTGGGGGAAAACCCCACAGATGAGAAAGGAACTTTCTAAACTTTCCTCTCTTCATTTTACTTATTTATTTCTTAACTTTTAGGCTCACTGCTGGGTATGCACCATAGCCAGGGCTCTCGGGCCCAAGAGGGCAGGGCACTGCCAGCCCCCTGGTGTTGCAAAGACAGAATGGTGCTGGGGGTCAAACCCAGAGTCTCAGACACATGATGCACACGATCTACCATGGACCCTCTTCGCCAACCCTCCTTCTTCATTTTACTTATTTTAAAATTAATTTATTTGGGGGAGGGGTGTCTTAGTTGGTGGTGTTCAAGGGCCACTCCTGGCTTGGCCTTCCAGCATGCCACCCATGCCTGGACTCAGGTTCTTGAGCCATCTGCCCACCTGCGCCTGCTTTATTTTTATCAAACTGTTTTTATTTTTTTCTGCCCTTTTGGGTTACACCCGGTGATGCACAAGAGTTACTCCTGGCTCATGCACTTAGGAATTACTTTCGGCGGGTGCTTTGGGGACCCTATGGGATGCTGGGAATCGAATCTGGGTCGGCCACGTGCAAGGCAAACGCCCTACCAACTGTGCTAGCTCTCCAGCCCCTATCAAACTTTTTTTTTAAATTATGTTTTATAATGAATTTTGGGAGTTTATGGGACCAGGGCCTATAGTGCTTGCCGACTACAGCCCTTTCAGTGTTGAGGCAGTGACAGGGATGGAACGTGGGTCTCGGGTCTCGTGCACGCAAGGCGCGTGCTTCACTCCTGAGTCACCTCCTCGCCCTTCCCTCCTGCTTCATTCTATTATTATTTGGGCAGTTTGGGGGCCACACCTGGCAGTATTCTGGGACTGCTCCTGGCACTGTGCTTAGGCAGCCATATGCAGCGAGGGACACTAAACTGGAGTCATTGAGGTAGGGGGCAGTGGTTTGGGCCACACCCAGCAGTGCTCAGAGCTTACTTCTGTCTCTGTGCTCAAGGATCAGTCTCAGCAGTGCTCAGGAAGATCATAAGGGGTGCCAGCGATTGAACATGGGTTGGCCACTTGCAAGGCAAGAGCCCTGCCCGCTGTACAATCTCTCTGGCTCCTGGAGTCATTTTAAAGGTAGCTGCCTGATACCTGACCAGGAGATTGTATTATCTGCTTTTTTGCATGTCGCCAGCCCACCCCTGCAACAACGCACACACGGACATACACAAGGAAGTTTCCAGAGACAAACTGCCGCCTGCCTCTCGGTCTTGTGAGCGGGCTTTGCCCCAAAAGCTCGTGCTCCCCAGGAGAGGCTCCTACCGGGAGCCGGCAGCCCAGCCCCCGGGCGGCAGGCAGCAAGCCCGGACAGGATGCCAGGCGGCCGGCGGGCAGGCAGGAAGAGACGCCGCACCGAACCTCTCCCGTTGTAATTTACTAAATCCATCAGGGGCTCCTTTGAGCCGTTTGCTGGAAATGCCACATTTCAAGGGTCTCCCTGTTAGAAAAGGTCAGAGAGTTCACACAGGCCTTTCATGTTAAAGGAACTTGAAAGAAAAGGAAAGGAAATGTATATTTTCGGCCTTAGCCGTGATTAAGTGGGCTCAGGCCATGAGAACATTTAGATGATTTACATGACGTTACATGAAGAGCCAATTAGCCTAACAACTTCCGAAAAATATTTAGCTCAAGAGCACCCATTTATTAGGGCGCTTGGAATGTGCCAGGCGGCGTGCTGAGCTCTGGGACCCGTGATTCATCTCAGTCTCGACCCACAGGCTGGGGCACGATACCCATTTCACCTCTGAGGACGCTGAGGCTCAGACAGGGTCAGTGATTATTCTGGGGTCTTCTGGCTGCAAAAGGGCAGGGGAGGCGGAGATGGAAACTCAGCAGGAACTGGCTTGCTCGCCATCAACCCCAGAAAGCTCTTATTTTGCCCCACCTCCAGCCTCTGAGGACGTGACCAGTTCATCTGGCTTAGTTTTTTAAAGGGAGGGGGCGTATCAAGTGGTGCTCTTGGGGGCTACTCTCAGCTCAGTGCTGGGGGAACCGTGAGGTGCAGGGGATAGAACTCAGGGTTCCAGCATGCTCTACCTCTGAACTATTTCCCCTAGCGCCCCCCCAGTCTCCCTGCACCCCATCTGACTAATTTGCATGAAGATGAAGCTTCTCATTAAATCTCCAACTGGGTCACTCTGCAGCTGGTCATTTGACTCAACTTTCAAGGCTTTACTCCTTTGAGATGGGGGGCAGCGGCTCAGTCAATTTCAGTCCCACCTCCCCTCCCTCCAACACACATACACAGAAGAATTTCAGGGCCTATTGTCCGGGTGGGAGTCTGAGGAAGTGCCCCAAGCAGGCAGTCTACAGTGTCCCAAAGGGGAGGCGGGACAGACTGAGGTCTCCACCACTCTAGGAGGATGTCCTGCGCCCTTCCAACCAGCAAACGGCTGGCGAGGCCCCCTCACTCACCATCATCGGTCCTGAAAGTCAGGTCTCGATTAATGAGCACATGGCAGATAGGGGTCCCTCTCCGGACTGTCAGGGGTCAGAACAGAACTGAACAGGGGCTGGAGCGATAGCACAGCAGATAGGGCGTTTGCCTTGCACGTGGGCGACCCGGGTTCGATTCCCAGCACCCCATATGATCCCTTGAGCACTGCCAGGGGTACTTCCTGAGTGCAGAGCCAGGAGTAAGCCCTGTGCATCGCAGGAGGTGACCCATAAAGCAACTGTAGCACTGTAGCACTGTCCTCCCGTTGTTCATCGATTTGCTTGAGCAGGCATCAGCAAAAAAAAAAAAAAAAAGAACAGAACTGAACACAGTAGCCAGGGTGTGGACTAATCCTGCGTCCTGATGATGGGGAACTTAACTCAATTTCTCTGCGCTTTCATTTCTTCATTCACAAATAGCGGGCAGGGCCCAATGTTGTAAGATTGGCATGATAAAGATGAAATAGGATCATGAGTGGGAAACTCTGGACATGATGCCCACAGCATCAAGTGAATGAGATGGAGTCATTGTGAGGATGAAGATGAAGATGATGATGAAGATGATGATGATGATGACCAGGTAAGGTGCTTTCACAAAGCTGTAGCAGCTTCTCAGAAAAACAAGCTCCTTTTCCTCTGAGTCTTCAAGCCCTCCAGAGAGTCTTTGAGACCCAGGAGAAAGTTCCCCATCCAGGAACCTACCCGATCACTCTGGACACATTCCTTGCACTGTATCTCACCTTGAGCCCACGGTCTGCAGAGACAAACCCAGCAGCAAACGCCACCTGAATGATTTCTTGGATCCCAAGCGGCCAGTTGTCCCGAGGCCGGCCTGCTCCTCGGCCTCTGTCCTCACCAAAGTCAGGCCCACAGCAAGACCCATGCTAGATGGTCCCTCCCGGAGCAGGTTTCAGGGGGTTTCAACCTTCTTTGCTCCCTTTATTCATCCTTCCCCACATCCCTCTTTCCCTACTTCTTCTCGCCCCCTCCCTGCTCCCACCAAACAGGCCAAGAGCTCAGAGTCAGCAGTGGTTCTAGACTTTGGAATTTTAGAGCCCTGTAAAGTGTGTAAAGGAACACGGGGATGGCAGATTGGAGGAGCGAACTTTTTCTTTCTTTTTTTTTTTTTGGGTCACACCCGGCGATGCTCAGGGGTTACTCCTGGCTCATGCACTCAGGAACTACTCCTGACGGTGCTCGGGGGACCATATGGGGTGCTGGGAATCGAACCCAGGTCGGCCTGTGCAAGGCAAACGCCCTATCCTCTATGTTATCGCTCCAGCCCCCTCTTTTGCTAAATAAAAACTAATTTTTAAAAAATTCTAGGGGTTGGCAAATTCTAGGGCCCGCCAAATGGCTGAAAAGACTGAAGTGAAGGCTACGTATACTGGAGCGCGGGGCTTGTCTCTGACACGGCGGGGTCTCCTGAGCAACGAGCCTGGAGTGGCCCCTGAGTGCTTCCTGGTATGTCCCCAAATACACACACACACACACACACACACACACACACACACACGAAAATCTATTTTACAGCCAAGAGTGACTCAGTTGTAAAGGGCCTGCCTTGAAAGCGTGACCCTTAGCACTGCCACTCAGACCGAGTCCCAGGGGCCCCCTACACCCAGGACAATCACAGGAACCCTCACACCTAGAACAGTCACAGGAACTCCACACGCAGCACAATCAATCACAGAAAACTCACCCAGTACCATCACAGGGTCTCATACACCCAGTACAATCACAGGGACCCTCACACCCACCACAATCACGCTGGCCACTGCCCTGGGTGATCCCTCACACCACAATAGTGTGTGACCTGTGTCCACGGCAACAAGAACAAAGGGAGAGGAGGAGGGAAGAATCTATTCTCACCCTCATTTTAGTCCAGAAAGCCTGTTTCCACAGCAATAAAGCAGAAGTTCCTAATGTCTGATTCAAGATTATCCTTTTAAGCTGAAAAAATGTAGTATTGGGTTGAAGAGAATACAGCAGCGGGGAGGGTGCTTGCCTTGCCTTGCTGGCCTGGGTGCAATCCCCGGCACCCCATATGGTCCCCAGAGCCTTGCCAGGAGTGATTCCTAAGCACAGAGTCAGTAGTAAGCCCTAACACAGCTGGGGTGTGGCCCCAAATCCAAAAACCAAAGCAAAAAGAGAAAAAAAAGAAAGAAAAGTGTAGCTTTAATGAAACAAATCCACCGCTTGAGAGCTGCCCAGCTTTCCCTGCCTTCTCCAGGGAAATCGCAGGGCTCCAAACACCAGGGCAATCACAGGGAGCTGCAGGAAACTTCCACCAAGGACCTCGTGGATCTTGCGGCCGGTCTTGGAGGAGGCTGGGGATAAGCCGGTTATCATCGTCACACGCAGGAAGACCCCTCCCCGCCCCAAACCTTTGGGTTAGGCAGTATTTCTCGCTTTCCCAAGGGAGCCTCATCCCCAAACTGGTTCCCACAAGCTCACAGGCTGCGATGGGGGGGGAGGAGGCCAGGAGCTCCCTCTTCCTCTCCCCTCCAGGCGGGGCAGTGGCTGGCCGGAGCCCCTCCCCCCACCCCACCCCCAGCCCGGACAGGATGAGGTGAGAGCGGGCACAAGTTCACACTTAGGAAAGTGGACAAGGAGCGCCCTACGGGCAATGCCCTCCACACACTTAAATGGGCCAAGCTCAGCCCTCGTGCCCGGCCTCCTCCAGCTCCCCAAAGGGGTGAAGGCGAGCGCTCCGGCGGCGCTGAGGTGGGGGGCCGCGGCGCCCCGCTGGCCCGGGAGCAGATAGGATCTGAATGCCGAGAAGGACCGCCCCGACTCTTTGATCCGCAGCCAGCCAGGCCCAGCCTGGACGCGGAGGGGCGGCGCGGCCCTCTTCCGGCCGGGCTTTGGTGCGGCTGCCAGGGGTCCTGCGGGGGCTCTGCGCCGGAGAGGCGTCCAAGGCACCACCCTCCGCCCCAGTGGTTCTCGGGAGAGGTCTGCACAATTCAACCCAGAGATTTGCCCAGGGTCGGCTGTCCCGGGACCCCGAGTCTTTTCCTAAGGCGGGGGTGAGGGAGTGGGGGAGGCGGGGGTTGAGCCTAGTCCACGTGTACGGCCGAGCAACACGTGGACGCAGTGTGGGGCCCGGAGATGCTATGCAGATGCGCGCCTCGGTCCCCTTCTCCTCTGCCGCCATACGCCGTTCGTCCCTGTAACCCAGACCCTGCACGGGCACCAGGGCACCCGGCTAGGGCGCCAACGCACGCTGCCAGAGTTGAGTTGCTGGGGATGAGCAAGCCCCACCCCCAGCCCCGCCCTTCGGAATCTCCCTCCTACCCGAAAGTCCAACGCCTGGCCATTGGCTCTAGGCGGGGAACTGCGCTGGGAGAGTCCTGGAGGGGGCTTTGGGTGCAGGTGGAGGATGCACGTGGAGCGAGGGTGCTTCCTCCTTATCTCACTGCTGTTTTCCTCTCTGTCTCCGAGTTTCCACAAGGCCGAGAGGGCGGGTCAGCAGCCTCGACAGATGTGTGCTGTATGTGGCCCACATGTATCAGACACTCCAAAAATGTGCAATACGCTTGAGTGCAGGCGGCTTTGAAGGACATCCCGGGCTGGCATCGGGCTGGGACGCGGGGAACGAGGCACTGAAGAGGCTACACCCTACTGGACCGCCAGTGAGAGCACGGCCTCGAGCAGCTCTGCCTGAGCTCTAGGAAGGACCCTCTCCCCACCCCTGCCTGCTCCCAGGTTCAAGCACAGGACGCTGGGGGGCTCAGCCCACGTTCAACTCACACCTTGACTCAGGTTCCAATTCAACTTCAAATACCAAAGGCCTGGGAGGACAGCCTCCCCTCCAAGACACAGACACACACACACACACACACGACGGATACCTAACCTTGACCCCTGCGCGGGGTCAGTTTTCTCCTTGGGAGTAGTCGCATTTTAGAAACCTGATTGATATTTTCAATCTCTTGGGAGCCTCGCACTGTCCGCGCGAGCCCTTTAAGACTTTGTCCCTGGGGCGCGTCGCGGCTTCCCCGGGCGGGGCGGGGCGCCGAGCCCCGCCCCCATCAGGCCCCGCCCACGCCAGGCCCCGCCCCGGCGCCCGCCCCGCCCCCGGCCCGCGGCCGGCGGCGCCTTTGATGTTCGGAGCCGCCAGCTCCCGGAGCCGCTGAGCCCGGCGCCCGCGCCCCGCGCCGCAGCCCGCCCAGGCGGAGTCCGCCCGCGCTCCGCCCGCCGCGCTCCGGGCTCGGAGGTCCCGACTCCGGGCTCGCCGCCTGCCGGGCCGGCTCGGCGCCCCGCACCCCGGCGCCCCGCGCGCACCATGCCGCAGCTGGACTCGGGCGGGGGCGGAGCGGGCGGCGGCGACGATCTCGGGGCGCCCGACGAGCTGCTGGCCTTCCAGGACGAGGGCGAGGAGCAGGACGACAAGAGCCGCGACAGCGCCGCGGGCCCCGAGCGCGACCTGGCCGAGCTCAAGTCGTCGCTGGTCAATGAGTCCGAGGGCGCGGCCGGCGGCGCGGGGGTCCCCGGGGCCGGCGGGCGCGGCGAGGCCGAGGTGGCGGCCGAGGTGAGCCCCGCGCCTCCCTCCCTCCTTTCCCCCCCCTCGGAACCCCTCGCCCGGCCGCTCCCGGAGCGCCCCTCACCGGCCCCCTCTCTGCCTCCGTCCGCAGGCTCTCGGGCGGGAACACGCTTCGCAGCGACTTTTCCCGGACAAACTTCCAGAGTCTCTGGAGGATGGTGAGTTCGTGCACGACCCGGGTCCCTGCTTCTCCTGCTCAGGCTCCCTGGGAGAAGCGGGGTGGGGGTTGGGGGTGCCGCTCGGGAAGCCAGGCCGCCGAAGGGGTGCCGCCCCCCCTCTCCTCCCCTCCCCACTGCAGCGCGTGGAGGCGGTAAAACCCTGGGGGTGGGGGAGAGTGGGGGGCGGGTTTCCCGGGCTCGAGTCACTTCCGGTGCCCTGACCTTTATAGGAGTAAACAGACCCCCGCCGCGGCCGCCTCCCTCCAGCCCAGGTGATTGACGAGTCCCACACCCCCCCAGCCCGGGGTTTGGGGGAGCCAGAGCGCTCCAGGCTCGCGGGGCTGCAGCGGGGTACGAGGGTCAAGCAGGAGCGTCCTGAAGGCGAGGTCTGGACTCGGGGTCCTGCGCACAGACTTGGCGCTGCAGGCACCCTCCCAGCCCGCTGCTGCTTCAAGTCACCAACTCGAAGGGCACCTCTTGGCAAACGGGACCTTTTCCTCTCTCTCTCTCTTTTTGGAGAGAGGGAGAGAGAGAGAGAGAGCAAGCAGACAGCCTCGGCCGAGCTGCCCGGGCTGGCAAGGCTGACCCAGCTGTGGTTTTTCCAGGCCTGAAGGCCCCAGAGTGTGCCAGCGGCATGTACAAAGACACCGTCTACTCCGCCTTTAACCTACTCATGCACTACCCACCCACCTCAGGAGCCGGGCAGCATCCCCAGCCGCAGCCCCCGCTGGTAAGTGGCCCTGCACCCCTGCCCACCTATGCCCACCTTCTAGACCAGGTATGTGAGGCCGTGACAGGAACCGGGCTTTTGCCAGAACAAAATAGATACGCGAGAACTGGGTCCTGTTTTCCTTGGGGAATGTGTGTGTGTGTGTGTGTGTGTGTGTGTGTGTGTGTGTGAACTTTGTTGAAAGGGGGCACCACGTTTCCCACTAGCTGTTTGCCTTTGTCTCTCCGCTAGTTCTCAAGCAGGTGCCAAGCAACCTGGTGTCACAGATCAGGCCAGGGTTTGGGGACCGTGTGAGTAAAAGCTGGGGGAGCACAGTGGCCCTCATTGTGAATTTTGCCCTTCGGCATCTGCCACTGAGCCCAGAGCCTGGGTGCCAGGAGGACAGGGTGGGAAAGCTGGTGTGCGCTTCCCATCTGGTGTTGCTGGAGAAACAAGCTCCACTTCCCGTGCGTGAGTTGGTCCCAGAGTGCCTGTGCCAAAGAAAGACCCTAAATACCACGTGGGGGGAAGGGGGCTTCTAGAGCCCCAGGTGGGTCTCCAGCCTCTGGAAGGCTTTGTAGAGGACTCTCAAAGCAGCGGCGAGCCCAAGAGGCATATTTAAGGAACTCGCAGATTCGGTGCCTACATGCTGGATCGAAGAGATTGCTCCTGCCCGGCCTGCTCTCCCCACTGCGGCTTGTCTGAGGGCCCTGATGCAAGGAAGCAGTGCTGAAAAAAATGCAGATGAGGGCTTCCGACCGTCCCGTGGTCCTGAGGTTAGGGTGAGGTGAGGTGAGAGCGGTGCTGAGTGCATGTGGGGTGGGGAGGCTCTGGTGTGTGGGTGCCGGGTGCAAACAGAGTCCGGTGCAGGTGGGGCAGCGGGTGGGAGGCTGCCGTGGCAGGAGGCACCCAGGGGAAGGCAGGCAGCCCTCTCGGGGCAGGAGCGGGGAGGGTGCCTTCTGAGAGTCGTTTCACGCCAAAAGCGATGGGAGTGAAGAAGACAGAATAAGGCTTCTGTGTGGAACCAGGTCAGAAAACCTGGTAGCTGGCTGGCCGCGTGTCCGACTTGCTGCCAGGGGCCCCATCTATGAGGTGTTTCCGTCCTCCCATGGCTGTGGGTTCTTTGCTTCTTTGTCCCCCTACTCCCCAGGAAGCTACTCTCCCTCCTGAGACCTTGGTCCTGCATTAGTGCAGGTGCTCTGGGTGCTCCCTGCAAGGGTGTACACCCTTAGACTTGGGGCCACATTGACCGGACCTGTCACTGCCAGACCGTTAACCGGTGAGGGGCTGGGGCTGCTAACCCTGACCAGATTCAGGTGGTCCCAGCAGGGCAGGACCCCTCCGGGCTCTCGAGGCCTCAGAGATACATGGGAAAGGCCGTGTCTGAGCCCCTCACCCAGCTGGGACAGGCGGGGAGAGTGCCGGGGTGGGAGGTCCGCGCTCCTGAAGGGTGTGACGAGGGACCATTTGGTGCCCTTTTGCTCCCAGTTCTCTGGCTAGGCAGCTGGCCACCTCCCCCAGCCAGGAGAGAGGAGTGGCCGCGTTTCTCCTGATGGTGGCCCTGAAGGCCCACGTTGTGCCCACTCTGGGATTTTAAGCTTCTGTGGATGTGCCGCTGTGGTCACACCTGCTCCTGTGGGGTCACATCCTATCTCGCCCCTGTCCTGGGCCTCCTAACCTCCCAGTGCTTGATTCTAGAAACACCGGAGAAGTACAGGCTGGTCCTGGCCGTTTGTGCCCAGGTGACAGCTGTTCCCTGGGGACACGGACAGACAGACACAGGCCTCAGCTGGGGTGATGGTGGGTCTGGAAGGGTTATGTGAACATGGGGAAACCTATTTTGTTTGTTTGGGGACTGCTACTCCGTGCTCAGGGCGACGCAGGCCTCTTGCATGCAGAGCACACGTTCAGCCGTGCTGACCCCCGGGCCTGGGAGAATGTTCCAGCTGTGAGAGTAGTAGCTCGTGACTGGACGCCTTGTGTGGACATATCGATAGGGCCGGCGTTTTCTGGGGCGGGGAGTTCTGGGGAGCCATACCTGGTGGTGCTCAGGGCTCACTCCTGATGAGGCGCAGGGGGCCACACAGCGTGCCGGGGGCTGAACCAGTGTTGGCGCATGCAAGGTGAGCACCCGACTTGCTGTTCTGTCTCCGTGGGCCCAGGCAGAATGCCCCTGCTTTGCAGGGAAGGTGGCGTGTGGCTCCTTCTCCAAAGCTCCGCTCCTGGGCCCTCCTGTAGGCCCTCCAGGCCGGGCGGGAGCGGCCCAGCCAGAGGCTCGCACCCAGGTGGGGATGGGATGCCCACGTGGCCACCATGTTGGGGACCTCAGAACTGCACACTTGACTCCTGCCAGGAGCAGTGGCAGCGGGGCCCCTCCCAGCTGGGTGTCATGAGGCTGGGGGAGATTCTGTTCCCGAAAGGCTTCTGCTCTCCGCATTGAGGCGTTGTGGGGAGGGCGCGTCCGGGGTCTGTCGGAACCTGCTGGGGGCTCAGGAGCGGCTCCGGGCCCAGAGTTCCGGCCACTGCTGGGTTTAGTTCTGTTCATCTTCTCTGCGCTGAGGGAAGGCCGGTGGCAGGGACAGGGAGGTGCTCCGGGCCAGGTGGAAGGGGACCGTGTTGTGTGGGCCTCACCGTCCGTGCAAACCTGTGGCCTCCACTCGGCACCCGCGGCCCCGGAAGGCTCATCCTGAGCCTCTCGGCTGCTACATGGACCCCCTGGAGGCAGCGGTGGGAGCAGGAGCAGGCTCTGTCCTCGCAGTGGCTTGTGTGTTTAAGATGGTGGCTTTCCTGGCGTGTGGTCCCTTCTCAGTGTCTGTGAAGAGCAGAGCCGGTGCCCGCTGCCCCGTGCCGAGCCCAGCCCAGCACCCTGGGGTGTGCGGGCAGAGCCCACACCAGGCGACAGGGGCGAGGCCTCCGCGGCCTGGGTGCTCGTGCCTGACTCCGGGCTTAGAGGGTCTGGGGAGGAACCTGGGGGCGGGAGGGTGGTGAGGTGACACGCAAGCCTCCAGCAGAGGGAGGAAGTGCTGCTGACCGGGCAGCTCTGCAGGGACGGTCACCTGGCGAGCCTGTGGCCGCGGCCCTGGCAGGGTGAGGAAGCGCCTGGCACCCAGGCGGCCCAGAGGCGGCCTCTGCGCGGGGAGTGCCTGGCGAATGCAGGCGCCCGGCAGATGGGGAGGGTGAGGGGGGACTGGCAGCTGCCCTCCAGACACCTCAGGTTACCTCACCCGTCACCCACCACCATCTCCCAGGCCCATGGCGACCTGTGGGGTCCCCCGAAACATCCATCGGATCATGTCTCTCCGGCGTTAGCCCTCCTGGGGCTTCTCCTTGCTTTCTTTTTTTTGGGGGGGGGTATTGGTTTTTGGGTCACACCCAGTGGTGCTCGGATTATTCCTGGCTCTGCACATAGGAATTACTCCTGGTGGTGTGCAGGGGACCGTAAGGGATGCTGGGGATCGAACCCGGGTCAGCGCATGCTAGGCAGGTGCCCTCCCAGCTGTACTGTTGCTCTGGCCCCCTCCCCTTGCTCTTGAGGCCTAGTCCAGCCCTCTGGCCACAGCCTGCGTGCCCGGGCGGCCCCCTCATCTGCCACTTCATAGCAGCTCGGTGTCCCCACAGGCATCAGCGCCCGCCAGACACCCCGCGGCAGGAGTGCCTACCCCAGCTGCCAGCTTCTCTCCTGCCCTCGCCAGCTTGTCCCTGTGGCCTTCCTCGGGGAGCCCAGGGGAGACCCTCCTTGCGTTGGGCAGTGTTGCGGGGCCCAGCAGGGGTCGCCTTCTCACGGTGCCTGTGGGGGCACAGCCCCGTCTCCCTTGCTGCCCTGGCTCCCTTGTTAGCTCCTGCCTGGTGGGTTTCTTCTTAGGTGCTGGGCAGGGGCACTCCAGGGTGCCAGCCCCACCTCGCTGCCCACCTTAGTGCTGGGTTCTTGGAGGAGGGCCCGGGGGAGCATGGCTGCGCGCTCCGTCCTGAGCGCAAAGGTCTGTGGGAAACAGCCTGGTCCCAGCACAGAGCCGCGCTCCCCGTGGGTGAGAAGGGAAGGAAAGGGGCCCCGTGTGCATCTGCTGCAGACCGCGTCCGCCTCTCCTGCCAGGGCCACCTCTGGCCGCCCCCTGCGTCCCCTCGCACAGGCGTCTTCATCAGCCTTGTGCTTATGGTCAGTGCCCCCCACCTCGCACCCCTGTGGCCCCCGACAGTCCTCCCTTTTCCCAGACGCCTGACGCTCTGGGCTGTAGTGCCCAACTTCCTGTGTGGACATTTTCCTCTTCCAGGAGAACTGGGGGGCCAGGGGGCAGGAAGAAGCACTACCCTTTGCTTCCCTGTTGCCTGGGGGTGTTTCCTCTCTTTGGGGTTTTAATTTGGTTTGGGGTCCGCCTCCGGCAGTGCTCGCGGGGACCATGTGGTGTTGGGGGTGAGTGTGGGCTCTCCTCGGCACTGGGGCTCCCTCTCTCAGTGCCCGTGCCGGCCTCATCTCCCTGCTGGGAGCAGGCTTAAGGAGGGGCAGACTCTGGAAGGCTCTGGAAGACCGGAAACCTGCAACCCATCCCCTGTCTCCTGGGTCCCCTTCCCCCCCAGGACTTCACATCTACCTGACGGCCCCCAGAAGCCCACAGGGGCTCATAGGCCCCCCACTTGCCGGCACCCCAGTATTTCTCCTCCCCTCAGCCAGCACGTGGGAGCTCTGCCTGTGGGGCCGGGGGAGGGGCTGGTCCTGAGGTCAGGCTGGATGGGGTGAACGCCAGCCAGGAGGCCATGCCACGGGTGGGGGCGGCCGCTTCCCCAGCCCCAGCCACTGTGGGCCAAGCCAGGGCTGCCGTCAGCGCTTGGACCCTGCGCCGGGTGCTTCCTGCCACACAGACACTGCGGGCAGGAAACAGGTGTTGACAGGTCGTGCCCCTCCCCCACACGCCAGAGCTCCCTGCTGTGGGCCGGGGGCATGTTCAGGACCCTTCGAGGATGGGAAGCCAAGCGGGGTAGCCCTGAGTCTGGAAGGTCCCCCTCAATTCAGACACCATAGCTGCCACTCCTTGGCTAGGATATGGCCCCAGGCTCTCAACACTCAGACCCACTGGGCCTCAGTTTCCCCGTTGAAACCCAGGGGTTGGGGGTTCCCACCCCTCTTGGGTCACTGTGGAATGCGACCTTGTGAAACTGGCTCAGGGCCTGAGCCTCACAGAGGAGATGCAGGAGGGAGCAGGCGCCTGGTGTGTGAAAGGCACCATGGCCAGGGGCCGGGACACTTGGAACCAAGAGGCCCCCCTCCTTCTGCAGCCCCCCCCACGGTCATTGCACCGCATCTGCATCGCGTGTGTAATGTGAGGTTCTGCCCCTCTGCCCCCATCACTACCCCCTTGTTGGGCCTTTGTTTAGTCTGGAGAGGATGCTGCCCCCCAGAGTGCAGTCCCAGCAGAACAGGGATCAGGGATCCTGGGGGCACCCAGGGGGCACCAAGGCCCTGCCCGACTGCTCAGGGGAGACCCCCAGGGCCTCCAGGAAGGCTCTTCGCGGGTGCGAGTGGGGTGCTGAGTGGCCAGCAGTTTGAGCTGAGACGGGGCAGGTAGTGTGGGCCTGGCGCTGCAGGGCAGGGGAGGTGGCTAGGCCGTGGCCAGCTCTGGGAGTGGCTGGTGGGCACAGGCCGTGGGCTGGCAGCTGAGAGGGCAGGGTGGTGCCCGCCAGCAGATGGTTTGAGTTGGATGTGGAGGGCGAGGCCAGCGGATCTGGCAGCTGAGCAGGCCTGGGATGCTGCAGAAGGGCCGAGGGCACGGGCGGGGAAGACGGGGGACCCCAGTGTGCTGGGGCGGGAGGGAGGAGCCCCCTTTGCAGCTATTCTTCCCCAGTCACAGGCCCGGGCCCTCTGCCGAGGGGAGCTGGTCCTGAGGTAGGTCTGTGGTCAGTCGTGATCTGACCAGCACCCACAGCAGGTTTGCTCTGAGAGTCCCGGGGAGTTTGGTGCTGTGGCCCGCGACCCCCTACGGCAGGCTCTGGGTCTGGGGAGACCGCCCCACGGTCGGGGGGTGCAGACTTGTGTGTGCCAGGGCCTGAGCCAAGGGCCTGAGAGGCCTGGGGTTCTCCATCCTCAGTGACTGAGTATCAGTGGGAGCAGCTCCTGCCCCCTTGAGTGCCACCTGGGAATACCGCCCCTCCCCTCCCCCCCAAAAAAAAAACCAAGAAAGCAAAACCAAACAAAAACATCAAAACACCAGGAGCGTGTGGCCGGCATCAGGCTGGCCTGCACAGCCGCAGCTGGTGTGGGTTTGTCCTGGTCAGACCCGCCCTCTGCCCCTCCCAGCCTGCTGGCAGCCAGGCCCCAGGCTGGGCGTCGGCCGCCACAGGGGTGTGAGCTGGGCCGCAGCGTCAGGCCATGCCAGCAGGCACTGCCAGACACACGGCCAGAGCTCGAAGACCCTCTGCCAGCCAAGCGCCCCTCGCCGCCCTCCTTCTAAGCCCACCCACGCCCCTGCGCCCCACTGCCTGCCTCCACGTGGGGCTGTGCAGCTGAGGCCATTAGCATGGCGGCAGGCAGGGCTTGGGCGGTGCTTTGGGGGTCAGCATGGTCAGTGCTGCTGCCCCCGCCGTCTGGGCTGGCCTCCCGACGGAAGGACGGAAGCACACCCTTCCACTCGGAATGTTTAGGCTGCCCCCTCCCCTGGCTGAGTGACCTGGAGCAAATCTTAGTCTTCTTTAACATGCGCTGGGGTGGGGTCGGGGGCAGGAGGCCTCTGGGTGGGCTTTGCTTAGCTCAGCAAGAAGTGGGGGCCGGAACGCCCCTCGAGGGCAGGAAGACATTGCAGGAGGGCAGGCCAGGTGAGGGGCGTCCAGGCTGAGGTGATCTGACTAACTCTGACCTGGCAGTGGTGGCATCGCGCCCAGCCCCCAGCCTGCTGGCCGCCATCTGAAACGCATTACCGATGCTTTGTAAACTCGACATCATTCGGCCACATGAAAGACGGGGCTCTAAAAATAGCCACTCCCCAAGGACGCCCCGCACTGGCAGGGCTCGGCTGACCTCTGCATGCACGCCCACCACCAGGCCACCTCCCTTGCCGGGGAGCCCCGGCTGGCAGGCCCCACCTGCCCGCCCTCCCAAGTGGGCCGCCACCGGCCGACAGACCAAGCAACCGGGGCCACTTTATCTGGGCACTGATCTCATCCAGCCGGTCTGAGCTCCAGACCCGAGGCCTCACCTGGGGCGGAATGTCTGGAGGAACCAGGAGGAGCAGCTGAGGGCCGGTCAGTGGCCCCAGGACCCCTTCTCAGCATGTCCATGTCTGGAATGTACGTGGGCAGCTCACTGGATAGCCAGCTGAACCGTCTTAGAGGACACTGCAGCCCATGAAGCAGACAGGGACTTGGCTGGGTCCCTGGGCACCCCGTGGGCCGGCAGCCGCAGCAAGGCGGCCAGACTGACTCTGCCTGCCTTTCTGTGGGTCCCCACTCCCTGTCGTCCTGTGACCAACTGCTAACCACTCTTTTCCCTAAAAATAAACACGCTTATGGGATTGGGGGAAGCTTTGTAGCTATCAAAGGAAATAATAGGGTGTTTAAGAAAATTGCATTGCGTTTTAAATAACCAGCATGAAAGTCATTAAGTTTGAAGTTTCATTCAAATCAGATGGCTCTGTGGCCAGCCTGGTGGCCCAGCAGGCAGAGGTGGGTGGGCCTTGGGGATTCTAGACGCAGCTGGTGGAGGGATCTGTGGTGGCAGTGAGGTCTCTGCTGGGCACAGCAGGGCCCCGGGAGGCCCGGCCACCACCCCACAGCTAGCTGGCAGGCTCTGGGGATGGGCAGCATCCCCCCCGCCCCAAGGGTGGGGCTGGGGCAGCCCGTCACAGGCATAGGGATGGACGAAGGTGGGCTGGCCACGCCGTGCTGCAGCGTCAGGGGGCAGCTGAGGTGGGGTTGGGGGGTCCTGAGGGGCTGGGTCGCAGCTTGGTCCTCCGGCAGGGCACTCAGTGCCTGGAGCGCCCTGTCAGGTGCCCACAGGTTGTGGGAGTAGCGGGGCTTTCCAAGTTGAGCCTTGGGTGTCTTGGCCGGGGACAGGAGCCCAGGGCCTCGGCAGTCAGTGTGATCTGGGAAAGCTTTTTTGTTTCTTTTTCGTTTTTGGGCCACACCTGGCAGGGCTCAGGCCTTATTTCTGCCTCTGTGCTCAGGGATCACTTCCGGTGGGGCTTGGGAGACATACGGGGTGCCGGGGGCCGAACCCGGGTGGCTACTTGGTAAGGCTTCCTGCTGGACAAGGGCTTCAAAGGGGACATTTCAATGGAACTGGCTGTGGGCGAGGCCTTCCTCTTTCTCAGGGTCCCAGAGCTGTCACACCCTCCTTGGGACCCGCAGGCTACTGGCACGGAGAGAGGCTGGTTTGCCTGAGGAGCCTTGGTCCAGGGCCTTCCTCCCTCCACTCCCCCTTCCTCTTTTCCTTCCCTTCGTTTTTCCTTTCTCTTCGTAAACTCTAGAAACTGTCCACAAAAACAAACACTCCATTAGTTAGCCCTGTGGGATGCAGCAGAGAGCTGCACCTGGAAAGGCCCCTGTCCCCGCGCTGTCCCCACCCTGGGTGCTCCTGTAACTTGCCCCCATGCCCCCTCCCACCCCCAGCAGGCATTTTCTCTGCTCCCTGTGTCTGATGAGCTGCGTGGTCCTGTTCTCAGTGCATGGGGCAGCAGCCCTGTCCCCGCCCTGGGTGCACCTGCTTTCCCAGGGTCCCGGGGTGCAGCTCAGAGTCTTGTGGCGCCTCCCCGTGCCTGCCTGTTCCTCCTCCGTAAACTGCCAGGCAGGCCGAGCCGGAGCCCCGGAGCCTTCCCTCTGGGCTGGATGGAGAGGGCTTGCACCCGAGTGAGCACCCCTGGTCCCCCCACACCAGACGGCCTCGTGGGGGCCCCCAGTTCTGTTGCTCAGAAGCTGGTGGGGGTCGTGGAGGTGGGAAGCCGAGTCGAGGCCCTGCCCTCCCTCCCATGGGCCGAGGCGAGCGTCCGGCCCCCAGGCCCAGGTCACTCAGGGCCTTTCTGGGAAAGCTCCGATGAGAACACCTGTCCCGCCGACTCCTCCTCATCTGTGGGGTGCTCATGGGTGCTTGGGAGAAGGGCCTCTCCCTCTCCATCCCTCTCACTGACTGAGACGGCATCTCCTCAGGACACGACTGGCCCCGCATGGGCCAGGCAGGGCAGAGCCAGGGCAACTGGTCGGTTGGTTCCGGGAAAGGCTCCGTCAGGAAATGGGGAAGGATGCCGGGGGGGGGGGGGGTCTGGGAACGCACAGGCCACCCACGTGCTGCCTGCTCGCACCTCTGGCCAACTGCCAGATCCAGACTCATGTCTGCTGGTGCTTGGTGAGGCCTTGGCGGGGCCCTTCTAACTGTGCCACCTTCTGGCTGCGGTGGGAGGTGGGATCCGCTCCGCAGGTGCCCCCAGGCCCCCAGTAGTCGCCCTCTTTCTACTGCGGCTGCTCTGAGCCCTTCACTCAGCTCCTTGGGGACCCCTCCGAACCCCTCGAGTGTTTGCCTCCCTCCTGCTGTGGAAGGCGGGCGGGCTCCTGAAAGGCTCGGAGCTGGCACTGGGCTGGGGCACCTGCTCCGGCATAGCCTGACTGCTCCTGGAAGCTCCTGTTTTCCTCCCAAAACATCCTGCCCTGAGGGGCGTTCACCCCAGAGAGGAGGAAGGAAAATGCAAGTCAACTAATAGGGCCTCACCTGCAGGGCCAGGCCGCCAGGGGCCTCGCCACATGCGCCTCTAGGGCTCCGGGCCCTCATGTCGGGGGTGACCAGCCATCCCCCACCTCCCACTGGGTGCCACAGCTCTGGCCTTTGCTGTGATGGGCTGCGGGCACCGGACGTTGCTCTCGCGCGCCCTGTCCAGGGCAGTGGTGCCCGGAGTGGGGCTGAGGAGGAGAGGGCATGAGCCCCACTGGGGTATGCAGGACTGCAGAGGTGGGGTCCGTGGCCTGTGGGGACATGCAGATAGGCAGGCAGCCCCCTCCCCGAAAAGGTGGGGGGCTCGCTTCCTCCGGGAAAGCTTTCCTGACCTCAGGACCGGAAGAAGCATCCCACCCAGCTCCTGGTCAGACTTCACAGCACTAGAAGCGCCATGGGCGCCAGGCAGTGGACACCTCCTTCAGACAGAGTCTGGGGAGCCGGGGCAGCCTGCTGGACCTAGAACAGGGACACTAGCCTGGAGGCAGGAGCCTGGAGGGCGGAGAGAAGGGCTCCTGGGCAGGGGCTGGGCTGTCCGGAGGAAGGGGCCCTTTTTCCTCTCACTGGCCCAAAGGCACCGTGCTCAGGGCTTGTGGTGATTCTGTTTCCCAGAGCATTTCCGGCCAGTGGTGGCAGCCTGGGGTCTCGGGTGCCCAGCAGTGCCCCGCTACTTCCAGGTCCCCTTTGTCCACCATCGCCCACTTCTTCCCAAATACTGGCTCACCCTGCACCCCACTCCCCACAGCATCCAGCTAAGGACCCAGTTGTATTCATTCTGTAGAAACCGTCCAGGGAAGTCTGGGGGGGAAGGCAGCAGAGCGATCACTGCCGTGCTACCTACCAGCTCTGTGCCCTTGGGTGAGTTACAGAATCTCTGTGCCTCAGTTTCCTTGGCTGTCAAACAGGGCTTATTATATTTTTGTTCGGGGAACCACACCTGGCGGTGCTCAGGGATCACCCCTGGCCATGTTCAGGGCACGGTTTGAGGAGGAGGTGGGGATTGAACTGATTAAACCCAGGTTGGTCATGTGCAAAGCCGGCACCTCCTCCCCTACCCGTCCTGCTATCGCTCTGGCCCTAATAATTCTTTTAGCACGGGCTTGCTTTAGAACTGCAAGGGCCATACCACCCTCTAAGGCACTCTGAAGTATGTCACTCAGCGCCTGGCACACAGAGAGAACTCAGCAACCGTGAGCACGGGGGGAGAGAGACTGGGGAGTGTGAGAGGACCTGCTCACCCTCACACGAGGCCCCCTGCCCCCAGGCTTGCGACCAGAGGATGCGGCAACTTTCTTCGCTGGGAAAGTGTTGTGGGGTTCCAGCGTTCGGGGGTTTTCAGAGTCAACCGTCAGAGGCGAGGGAGTTTCTCTGCCGCTGGTGGCTGCGGTCTGCAAGGAGACGGCCGCTGGGGTGTATTTTCACCTGAGCCTGCAGGAAGTGGGGAAGGGAGGGAGGGGCGGAGGGGCAGCCCGGCCAGACCCAGGCTAGACTTAGGAGCAGAGGGGACTTGGCTCAGGAGTGGCCCCTCTCCCCGCTCTGGGCTCCACCCTCGGGTCCTGCCTGGCTCCAGGCTGCTCCCCCGAAGAGGGCACCCAGAGGCAGGAACTTCTGCTGTGGGCTCAGAAGCATGAGGGCCACTTTGGAGCACAGAGCTGGGATGACAGCAGACCCAGGGCTGCGGGCCGGGGGCCGGGCTGGGGGCAGGACACAGGGCTCCCGGGGCGTCCTGGGCAAACCAGGATGCTGCAGAGCCTGTCCCTGCTTTGCACAGCTCACCGCGCCGAGCCCCGCGCTTGGGACTGTCCTCAGAGGTAAGGAAGAGAAGGTGGGACACCCGCGAGGCTCAGGGCCTGCTGGGGACAGTGAGGAGAGGAGGGACGCCCCAGGTAGGCCCCAGGCAGCCCCACCGGGCTGTCGCCCTTGTGCGGGGCTGTGGAGCGGGACGTTCCGTTGGCTGCTGCCTGGGCCAGACAGCGCCCCCCACCACTCCCACCAGCAGGAGAGGGGGCTGGGTGCGGCTGAAGGCAGCCTGCGTGGGCATGGAAAGGGCACAGGCCCACAGCGGGCCCTGCTCCGCCCCCGGCCCTCAGCTGTGGCCGTGCCAGACTGTTTGCCGAGGCTTTCCCCAGCTCACGGGGAAAGCCGCCGGGCAGAAGAGGGGCTGCTGGCTGCGGCTCCTGTGCTCCCCTCCCCCTTCTCCTCGCTCCCCGCTTCTCTGTCTCTCCTCTCTCTCCTTTTCTCTCCTCTGTCTTTCTCTATCTCTGTATGTGTCTCTCTCTCACACACACATATGTGGATGTACAGGCTCTGTTGGGCCCATGTTTCACCATCATGGCCGGGGTGGATGGAGCCCACGTTAGGGGAGGGTGTGAGTGGACGCTCAGTGGTCCCTGCGCTGCTGCCAAGGCTGCCCACGGTAAAACCTGGGCAGGTTTCCGGTGCTGAGCTGTGGGCCAGAGCCAGGGTTGGCCGGCACGGCTGCCCACAGCTTCGGCTCAGACGGGGCCCCCCTCACAGGGGAGCTGCAGGGGGTTTGTTCCACCCACTGGGCCGGCGCTCCAGGCCTTTGCACCCTTAGGTGGTGACCAGGTACCTGAGGACGTGGCCCTGAGGCCCTGAGGCCTGAGGCCCGAGGCCAGTTTCCTGCCCATAGGCCTGGTCCGGGCTGTGCTGTCTGGCTCCCACTGGCCTGGAACGCATCAGGGGCGCCCAGGCCGCCGCCTCCGTCGCAGGCCTTCTGCCTTTAACCCCCAGCTCGTGGGTGTGCTGGAATTTCTGCATCTGTGGCTGAGTGCATTATTTGACCAGGGACATCCCCACCCAGGGTCCGATAGTGAAAAGGCCAGCGAGGGTCGGGCTTCCAGGCGGCTTCCTGGCGGGACAGATGGCAGAACCATCGCACGGGGAGTTGTATGCGATGCACGCAGGCGTCCCAGACCGACCCCTGGCTGCGCCACTGGGAGTAGCCCCTAAGCGATGCCGGTGTGTCCCCAAAACAAGCACCCAGGAAGCCCTGGACCTGCGTGGGACAGCGATCCGGGAGCGGGTGGGCTGCAGACGGAGTGGCGGGAGCTGATGGCAAGTGAGGGGTGCCGGGTGGGGGTTGCCTGAGAGGGCGGGAGGCTGCTGCTGTCACCCAGGGGAAGGGACAGTGGGTGGCACCAGGCCGGGGGACGGAAGGGGAAACTGATTTGATTCTAAACAGGTCTTGAAAGGAGAGCCACTAGCTTTGCCGAGGAGTGGGATGTGGAGGGGAGACGTGGCGGGGGGCCCAGGTATGTGGCCCCCGGCGGGCGGGAGCCGTCCTTCCCCGCGGAAGTGGGGGCTGGGCGCTGGGAGCAGGTCTTGGACATCTGGCAAACCTAGTACCTGGGAGAAGTGGAGGCTGCCGGTGGCATGTGGGGTGATCAGAGGAAGCTCTCGGAAGCCCTAGCCTAGGAGGGAGAGTAGGGCAGGAAGAGGCAGAGGAGGGCAGAGGCAGGAGGAAATGGGAGAGGGTGATATTCTGGAAGCGGTGGGGAAAGAAACTATTGCAGGGAGGAGGAAAAATCAATTGTCTGGCGCTGCCGAGATGTAAAACACAGGAGACGTGGCTTGGAGTTCAGTAACCGAGAAGGGACCTTGAGTCCTGCGGTGACCCTCTGAGGACAGTGGCTGGGCAGAGCTCTGCAAGGATGAGCACGGGAGGCCGCACCCTGCTGGTGCCCTGTGGGCATGAGAGGGGACATGCAAAGCCCCTGTCACCCGCTGCACGACACGAGGACCCGTTTCCTGGTGCTGTCCTGGCCCTTTCTGTCTGCGGGCCTGAGGCACCTCCATTCTCCTGCCTGACGTCACGGCTGTCAGGGGTCAGTGCTAGGAGGAGTGTGAGCCTGTCCGTGGCCAGAGCCTCCCAGAAGGGCTTTCCTGGCAAGCTGCACCCTAGGACAGCACATGCAGAGTCCTGCGGCCAGGGCCAGGGCCAGGCCAGGAGTGCTGTCGCCACTCTCACCGGAGGATGCTGTCCGGCAAACCTCTGTTGCATCGTGACCCCAAGACCGGGCTGGAGAGGCACGGAGGGCATTTCCTCCTGCCCGTGCTGTCTCCCCCGACCCTCATGGCCACCTCCTTTGAAGGTCTCATTTGACCAGGAAACAGGTACTCAGGAGTATAGCAAGTTCTAGAAGGCTTCGAGTCAGAGGATGCACATGGTGAATGGTGCCACTTTCTCCAGCCCCGCTTCCTGGAACGGACAGCAGGCCGCCGCCTGCCCTGCCCTGCCCTAGGGAGGGGGAGCCCAAAGCAGGCCCAGGAGCAGCCGGAGTCATGGGAGCTCCCAGGCAGCAGCCACCAGAACGCTCGAGAAGCATCTGCTTGGTCCTCGTGTGTAAGGCTCCTCCTGGAGGGCTCAGAGGCGTGCTGTGGGGTCACAAAGGCCAGGGCTGCTGCCAGAAGGGTGGGAGCCCCATACCTTGGCTACCACGTCGCTCATTCCCACCCGCCCACCAACCTAACTTCAGACCCTTGACAGACAGGGCTAGTGGCCCCTGCTCCGGCTCCTTCCCAGGCTGACTGCCCCAAACCCAGTGATGAAAGAGTCACGAGAGGAAACTGAGGCCCGGAGATGTAAAGGAAGTTGGCTAGTGCAACCAGTGTGATATTTCACCTAGGGGTGCAAAGGGGTCCAAACGCTTTTGTTTGGGTGCTTATAGCTGACTCCTGGCTCTGGACTCAGGGATTGCTCCTGAGTAGCCCTTGTGGACCATATGAGGTGCCAGGGATTGAACCCAGGCCGGCCTGTACAAGGCAGATGCCCTTCTGGCTGTACTATCTCTCTGTCCCTGTTGAGCCCAAACTAAACTTACTTTGAGAACTGTCACCTTCAAGACACGCCATTGGTTCAGAGAGCTGAAGGGTTTGCTTTGTGTGCCGGGCCAGGTTCCATGCCCAGCATAGCCAGTGTGGCTCGAAATTCAGAAAGAAAACACCCAACTGCTTTGTTTTGGGGCCACACCCGGCCAGTGCTCAGGGATCAAACCCGGGTCAGCCCACATGCAAGGCAGGCCCATTGCCACTGTACTCTCAAGCTCCTAACCCTGGTTTCTTGTGTGAAATGGGTCAGAAGCCACTCATCTCTGCCCCCAGCAGCTGTAACCACACAGCTGGACTTTCCCAAGCGGGAGGCAGCCTTAGCTGTAGCTGATTCTCAGGACAAGGGCTTGCACGGAGCCTCTGCAGAGTGGCCTGGGGCCCAAGAACTCCGTCACTATGCTGCCTGAGCGCCCCCTTCCAAGCCCGAAGAATCATGACAGACCTCTGTGACTGTGAAAAGTAAGAGTCCTGCGGTGCTGAGGAAACAGGAAGTGCAGAGGCTAGTGGGTTGGGGAGTCAGAGAACTACGCGTGGTGGGGGCAGCTTGTGTCAGCAAACCCCGCTATGCCTGAGGTCAGACGAGGGTTCCACTCAGGGCCTGCGGGAGACCAGCTCCAGGCTGTCCTAGGGACTGGTCAGCAGGGACTTCCACGTGCAAAGCACGTGCTCGGGCAGTTGAGCCATCTCTGATGCCCCGCCCTCCCCCCCCCCCCCCCACACACACACAATTTGGCTGTCTGGACAGAACTACCTGGGGCTCTGGTTACAGACTGCCCTCAGATCGCCCCACATTTACCTTCCCCCCCTTTCTCCTTTTTCAGCACAACAAGGCCAGTCAGCCCAGTCACGGCATCCCCCAGCTCTCTCCTCTTTATGAACATTTCAGCAGCCCACACCCCACAGCTGCGCCAGCCGACATCAGCCAGAAGCAAGGTAGGGAGCTGGGGGGTGGGCGGGGGGGCACAGGACTTGCAGTGGACAGTCCTGGAGCTGTACAAACCCAGGCCTCAAGCAAGCCAGAGGAGGGCTGGGGAGACTGAGGGTGGAGAGCTGGAGCCCTGCGTGACCCCACCGCCAGCGCCGTGCGGGAGCCGACAGGGCTGCTATTAAACCCGAGCCCCCCTCTGCCCCCGGGGAGAAAATGGAAAGTGGTGCTTGTGATGCTGAGTCACCTCGGCCCCCGCCAAGTCATTCTGAAATCAGTCTTTGTCATCTGTGGGCAACCTGCTGACTCAACCCTGGGGGAGCAGAGAGGACCCTCCAGCTCCCCAGGGGATCTGCCTCCTGCCCAGAAAGGCAAGCTCAAGCCCCCACAGGCCAGCGGGCGGGGCAGTGCCGCGGCCTAACCTCCCACTCAGCGTCCCGATGTAGGTCACCCCCTCTGCCCTTGGTTCCCTTGCCTCGGGGGTGGGAGTGAAGGGGTGTCCTGTTATCACAAGGGAGGGGGGGATGCCTGGTCCTCTAGGAAAAGGAGGTGGTACCTTCCAGCCAGACTGGAGGCTTTAGGGTGAGTAATGAAGTGGCCTCAGGGCGGGCCTGCTCACTTACCCTCTCTGCTGCAGGAGTCCACCGGCCTCTGCAGACCCCTGACCTCTCAGGCTTCTACTCTCTGACCTCAGGAAGCGTGGGACAGCTCCCCCACACCGTGAGCTGGTGAGTGTGGCCTCGGGGGGACAGAAAGGTGTGTATCTGCGCTCCACTGCCCCCTCCACGCTGCCGGCGGTGTGGGTGGGAGGGCGGGCCCGGCTCCGCTCCAGCCGGGCGCGTTCCCTCTGCCAAGATTCAGACCCAGCCCTGGTCCAGGCCCGCTGGCGTTGGGCTTCTGCTCTCCTAGACTCCTGACTGGGGAAACAGGGCCCCACGATTGTGGGGTGAAAAGGCCCGAGGAGGGAGACATGCGCGGGCCAGAGGGTGCTGCTTCTCTGCGTGCTGACGGGTGGCTGCTTGTCACTGGCTGCCGTGCCAGCTGGTTCCTTTCTTGGGTGAGCCGCAGGGGTGGCAGACCCCTCCCTCATGCCCACGGTTCCTGCTGCAGCACACACTTCTGAGCAACTCACCTGGAGTCCTGAGGAGGGAAGCCCAGGCCGTAGGCACAAGTGTGGGCCGAGAGCCTCTCCTGAGGTGAGGGCGGCAGCTCCTGGAAATGCACACGCATCGCCGTATGTCAAGCCCTCGGTTCCATCCCTCACACTGCAAACTAAAGGACACGGGCCCGTCTTCAGTTGGCGTTTGGCTTCCTGGCCCTTTGGAATCAGTGGCAGTGTGACCTGGGCAGGGTGGGGCGATCACAGAGTCTGTTTCCAGATTGCTCCACTGAATACAGATCAGGCAAGCTCCAAGTATCCCCAGGTTTGCTGTGTGCCAGGCCGGGTCCCGAACGCCACAAAGCACTGTAGAAGAACCCTTCTCTGGAGGTTCCTGCCCTGGGAGCTGTCCACTTAGTATATAGCCCCACCCAAGGGTCCGACAGGGATAGGCTGTTAGCCGCGCTGACTGGGGACTGCAGGATTCGGGGGAAGGTATCAAACGCAATCTCAAAGGCTTTCAGGAGAAAGACTAGTCAGGCTGGAGTTAAAAGAAACAACGTGGAGGGGGCTGGAGCAATAGCACAGCGGGTAGGGCGTTTGCCTTGCATGTGGTCGACCCGGGTTTGATTCCCAGCATCCCATATGGTCCCCTGAGCACTGCCAGGAGTGATTCCTGAGTGCAGAGCCAGGAGTAACCCCTGTGCATCGCCAGGTGTGTGACCCAAAAAGAAAAAAAAAAAACCAAACAAAAAAAGAAATAACGTGGAGCAGAAGAATCTGCATTGTGTAAACACTGGTACAAAGGTTCTGGGGCGGGATGTCTCAGGTGAGGCTGGAGAGGTCCTGCAAGCAAGGACTGTCACTTCGAATTTTGTTAGCACCAGCCCTAGACTGCGGAGGGGGAAATGTGCAGTAGAGGCTGCCCTCTGGTGGCCAACACATAAAATACAGCGGGGCCCTCTAAGCAGAGGCTGATCTCTTGACACTATGGGTCCTTCCCCACATGTGGCCTGTAGCCAGCCTTCTAACCGCTGTCTCTCCCAACCACAGGCCCAGCCCTCCTCTCTACCCCCTGTCCCCCTCCTGCGGATATAGACAGCACTTCCCTGCCCCCACCACAGCCCCTGGCGCCCCCTACCCCAGGTGAGTCCCCTTCCGTGCAGCCAGCCAGGCTCCTGCTTCCTGTTGCCCAGGCTTCACTGCCCACAGAGGCCATGCCCAGGCCCGTGCTTGCCCTGTGCTAGTCGCTTTTCCAGCCGTCCGTCTGTCATTCTTCAGCCCCCTGCTGCTCTGTCCCCAACAATGAAGCCAGTGGGCGTAGGAGCAGCCTAAGCCCGGGCCATGCTGCGTGCACCAGAGGACAGCACAGCCAAAGATGGTACCTGCACACGTGCCCGAGCTGCTGCTCTGTGTCGTGAGTCAGCCGCTGTGCAGCTGTGTGTGCACTCGCCCGTGTCCTGCATCCCTGCTGAGAAAGGGGGTTGGGACTGTCCGAGCCAAAGCACCTTCTTTCACATGCACCTTCAGCCTCTGGCCCGTGAAGGCTGCCTGCTCAGGGACCCTTCACCCCCACCCCTTAGCAAAGCAACAAAGGCAACGTGACTTCCACCGAAGAGCACAGAAGTGAAATGGAGGTGTACATGGGCCTTAGCTTAGCCCCCCAGTAAGAGACCCGTGCCAAGTGTGGAAAGTGAGTTCAGAGTGGGAGTAGACCATGCCACATCTGAATTGACACTTGGGTGCTAGGGAAGCCCGGTGGGACCCAGCCAGGTGTAACAGGTTGAGGAGCTTCATGTCAAGGGGGAGTAACTCCTGAGCCAGAAGGACAGAGCATTAGTTGGCTGGGGGTGGGAAGTAATAGCTGAGGGGGAAAATGGGGCAAGAACTGTCAGCAGAAGAAAAAAAAACCTGTCAGCAGAGCTGTGTGTACCCAGGAAAGTGCCACCTGGGTTTTATCCTGTGGGCATTAGGGGAATTTCAAGAATGACCATAAGCATTTAGGTTTTTAAAAAGTCACTCTGGGACTGAGGAGATAGTACAGTGCGCAGGGCACTTGTTCTATACGTGGCTGGCCCAGGTTCAATCCCCGGTACCCCTTTTGGTCCCCTGCGCCTGCTATGAGTGATCCCCAAGCACCGCAGGGTATGGCTCAAAAAGGTCACTCTGGCTATTGTGAGAAGCCTGGAGGGACCAAGAAAGCTCCCAGGGTAGCTACGGCTCATAAGCGTTCATGAGCAAAAATCAGATGTAGCGTCCATCCGAGTCACGTCTGTGCACGTTTTTGCAGTGTCTGTGTAATGTGTTGGGAGCAGGTGCGTTATCTGTGTACTGTGTGCAGGCCTTTGGTGGTGTGGTTATCTGTTCCTTCTGAATCATGCCAGGCCCATGTGTTCAGAGTTCTGGCTCAGTGTTAACTCTTTTCTTGTCCAGGTTCACCCACCCATCCCTGATGCTAGGCTCTGGCGTATCTGGTCACCCTGCAGCCATCCCCCACCCGGCCATTGTGCCTCCCTCAGGGAAGCAGGAGCTGCAGCCCTATGACCGAAACCTGTGAGTGGAAAGACACACTGGGGCGGGCGGGCGCGCATCTTAGGTCGGTTCTCGGCCAGGATACTTGCTCCTTTTGCCACTGACCGCTGATTTGTAATTTTGGGAGGAGAGGCTACACATGGCAGTGCTCCAGGATCACTTCTGGCAGTACTTGAGAGGCTGTATGGGGTGCCAGGGATCAGACCCAGGTTGGCAAGCACCTTACCTGCTCTGCTATCACTCTGTGCCGTGGCCACCAAGGAATTTGTCTGAGCCAGGGTGGGGCTGAGAAGTCTTCACAAAGCTTTTCTAGTATCCTAGTAAGGAGTAGTTAAGCTCTGCTTACCCATTTGGGAACAGGTTAAATTTTTTCATCTATAAACCCTTAGCATTCACATGCGTCTTTACACACCAGAGGGGGTAGGAGCATTAACAACCAGGCGATGGTTTCTGCATGACGTGGGCATGTGTTCTCAGGAAGACGCAGGCTGAGTCCAAGGCCGAGAAGGAGGCCAAGAAACCAACCATCAAGAAGCCACTGAATGCTTTCATGCTGTACATGAAGGAGATGAGAGCCAAGGTCATTGCCGAGTGTACGCTCAAGGAGAGTGCTGCCATCAATCAGATCCTGGGTCGCAGGGTAAGGCCAGGGGCCGGCGGGCTGGCAGGGGTGGCCCCTCATTACCTCTTGTCCTGTGCAGCCTGCTGTCTAACACATCCCACCTACCCTGTGCCTGTTGCAGTGGCATGCACTATCGCGGGAAGAACAGGCCAAATACTATGAGCTGGCGCGAAAGGAGAGGCAGCTACACATGCAGCTCTATCCAGGCTGGTCGGCTCGGGATAACTATGTGAGTAGTCAGACTCGGAGCAGAGGCCCCAGAGAGTAACTCCTGAGGGATGGCTTGCATGCTGCAGACCTCAGTATCTGTAGGGGAGGCAAGACTATTCGAGGGCACAAATAAAGATGGGAGGTGGTAGAATTTGGAGTCCAAGGAGGCTATCCCAAATACCGGCCCAGGCTCTCTTCCACCAAGGAGGCACAGGCTTTGGGCCTGTAGGGGAAAGGGAAAACCCCTAGGAGGGAAGCTCATCCATTGAAGGAGACCAGGAGAGCCAGTAAAGACGACTCCAAAGACCTGGAGTGCATGCTTTGATGTGAGATTCCTGGGTTCAATCCCTCGTGCTCCATGGTCCCTTGAGCACTGTACCAGAACCCCTGGGTGGCAGCATAGGAGAGGGGAGAGCTCCTAACTGTCCCATGGCCCCTTAGAGATAACTGCTACCCCGAAGCAATAGAGGGCTGGCCCAGGAAGCTACACAAAAGGGCTGTAAGGCATTGCCCACAAGGGTTAGCCCTGAAAGTCCCCAAGGTCCTGTGAGAACATGGTAGCACCAGCCCCGGTAAGAAGTAACACCAGAGTTCCCAGGTGGAAGATGAGCCTGCACGCCCGAAATCCCAGCAGCAGTCAGGCCCATGTGCCAGCCAGTTGCTCACAGATTCCAACATAAGCCTCTCAGGTAAACGCCATCAATTTTTTTCCCTGCAGGGTAAGAAGAAAAGGAGGTCGAGAGAAAAACAGCAAGAATCCAACACAGGTGAGGCATTCCCTCAGCAGAGCAGAGCCTCCTCTGCAGGCCCCCATTTCATCAGCAGCCCTACTCTGGCCCCGACTGAGGAACCAGGTAGTTAGGAATCGTCAAAGCCAAGATGCCAGGCTTCTGGAAATGAGATCTGTAAATGAGATCCCTACTCAAAACTCTGCACAGTGGCCAACTCCTAAGTCCCAGGGCAGACCAGAAGAAGCCAATTCATGAAGCAGCAACACACTCCCACCCCAACCCCTCCACAAGCTAGCCTCTGTCTAGTAAAACCATAAGGAATAGACTGTATACTCCAGTGCTGAATTCCAACACTGCATCCTGACCAGTCTTGCTTGCGGAGGGGGATGCAGGTTGCTAGGCAGAGCCAGTCGGGTGGGTCTTGGCAATGCTAGTGCAAAGCGCTGTTTCAAGAACCCAGCGAGCCCTTTGCTGCAGGTCTGTGGATGAATTCCTGCCCAGACTGTTCATTTGTGACTTTCTCAGATGCGCTGTTCCACAGGAAAGCTGGAGGCTACAAGGGGTACAGGACAGAAGCCTTCGCTTGTTCTCTAATGTTGAGGGGGCCTTTCTTTTCACCTAGTAAGTATAGATTAGGCTCGAAGCTATAGAGAGAACAGTACGAGTCACACACTGGTAAAACTGAAGGAGAAAAAAAACAAAAACCAGGAAAATGGGCAGCATACATTTTTTAAAAAGGTCATATTGCATCCCTATAAGTTTCTCTGGACTCTTCTCCCATAGTTCCATGCTGCCAGAGAGGAGCTAGCCTGAGTGTCCATCACCCCCAACCCCTGCCCAAATCATTCTTCCACTGCCTTGCTGGGTGCCCATCTCTCTGATACCTTGGCTTTGACCCTAGGGCTCCCACTGGGGCTGGCTGTGCCATGGAGAGGTTTACTCTGCCTTTGGGGACTGTGGGGGTATCTGTGACTGGCTAACACTGATGTTACCTCTTCTTTCTGGGCCCTGCTCTGCCCTGCTGCCTGCCTGCTCACCCTCTGCCCTGCTATGCCCCTCTGCCATTGCTGTGAGCAGACCCTGGCTCGCCTAAGAAATGCCGTGCTCGCTTTGGCCTCAACCAGCAGACGGATTGGTGTGGTCCGTGCAGGTGGGTTTGTCCCCACCACCAACCTCCCTTTGCTTCAAGCTGCTCCCTTGACTCTGCACATGTTCTGCTAGAATGTAGTCCTCCTCTGGCCCCCTGCTATGCCCAAAGACGGGGAGCCCCACCTTCTGAGAGTGAACGCTGAACAGACTGCAGAGATCATTGGAAGCTAGGTAAACATAGCATTATGGGGGAAGAGACAGAAGAGAAGGGAAAGAAGGCCAGACTCCAGAAGGCATCTGTCCCTAGTGCCTCGGATCCCCTAGCAGTGGTGGGCTGGCGATATCCAGGCCTGGTGGGTTCTCATAAAATCTCACCTACACCATTAAGGTGATGTGATCTCTTGCTTCTGCCCTGAAAGTCTTTAGGGCCTACAAGCTTCCCCATTTGTCCAAGTTGGGATCCCTATTATCCCATCCCAAATCCTTAAGTCCAAGAATAGCCAGATAACTAGAGAGCCTGAATAACCTGGTTGTCAAGTGGCTATGACTCATTATCTTGTTCTTACTGAGACCAGGAGACTTGAAAAGTAGAGGATCAAGAGTACTACTAAGCCGTCAGAGACAAAAAGCCACATTCAGGCCTTGGGAGTCCTAACGCAGTGTTCCACTATACAGCAGAATTATTTGTGAATGCGGGACGACAGTGCTACAGTGAAAGAAAAATCTAACTACCAAGTGGCTAAAATAGTCTCATTTAGACCAGGCCTGGTGTGGCTAAAAGCACTTTGGCAGTTATTTTACTGGTTTTAAGGGACAGTTTTCCCCAACTTCTCAGTGCCCATCACGTTCCTTATTTGAGGAGAACGAGGAATGGAGGGGAATGTGTGTGTGTATCCATGATGGGCGGCAACTCCATCCTCAGTCCTACACCAACCATTACCACGAGACACAGCTATAGCCAGAGAACAGTTAGAAGAGTTCCTTGTCCCTTCTGCTTTCCCCTTCTCTGCCCTAACCCAGCTCTGAGCATTTGGATGCTCAGTCCAAGAAGCCAGGAGCATTGCAGCCCCTCCTTGCCTTACTGCAGATCTGAGCTCCACATACCCATGTGAAACAGTGGATTCCCATGCCACCTTGTGGCTCTGCTGGGAACTGCACCTACCCCACATTTGAGCCAGGCGTAGTGGAGTTGCTGTGCTAGTTCTGGAGCTGCCTTATGGGAAGGGGACAGGTGGTCAAGTATGCCTGTGCAAGACAGCGTTTTTTTGGTTGTGGTGTATGACTGTGAATTCACCCTCTGTTTACAGATAACTCTCTTCACTATTCCTAGGAGGAAAAAGAAATGCATTCGGTACTTACCCGGAGAAGGCCGCTGCCCCAGCCCCGTTCCTTCCGATGACAGTGCTCTAGGCTGTCCTGGGTCCCCAGGCCCCCAGGACTCACCCTCATACCTCCTGCTGCCCCACTTCCCCACAGAACTGCTTGCTAGCCCTGCGGAGTCAGCACCAACATCACCAGGTCTTTCGGTTGCTCTCAGCCTCCCACCCCCCTGGGCCCCTCTAGGCCCCCACCCTGCAGAGTACACAGCAACAGGACTCTCAGATTCAGGCAGCTTAGCATGCATAGGACATGTGGCCTCCCCCAGGGGTCCACCCTCGGAGAGGCGGCGACAGAGCCCCAAAGCACGTGGAAACCGGCCAGGGGTCCTGTTAACTCCTTCTCCAGGTTCAGGACCCGGAGAAGGCACCACAACTTTTGCCAGAACCTGAGGCCATCAATTCAGACTGCTGGTGCTGGGACTAAAATCTGTGGTGGCATCTACCAGGCATCTGTGCCTGTGGCAGTATGCAGTCAATCCAGTCTTTTTACCATCTGTCTTACCAATCATGTGCCCCTACACCCCTTGCTTTTTGCCTATGGGCCATAGGTGGGCTGGTGGAGCCCAGCTGCTTGCCCTGCCCCTGCCCCTCCTTAGCCATCCCCTCGACTCCCCAGTCAACTCTTCCCATATGACACTTCAGAGACCAAGAATGGGCTGGTTTGTCAAAGGCTGTGTGAGTGTGGTCATAACCACAAAGCTCGAGACAATGCTTCTCTCTAAAGGTGCTAGAGAAGCCCTGTTTACAGAAAACCAGCTGCTATTTGTAAACTGGACTAGAGAAAACCTTTTACCATGTTTTCAGGAGCTTGCGAGAGGAAGGAATGGAGTAAGTTTAGGCCTATCATCCTAGGCAACAAAAAACCTGACACTGCCGTACCAGGAAAGTGTGTGTGGTGGTCAGGTATCTGGCTCTAGTTCAAATTACTTGCAAATGTTTCTTTGTGGAGAAATTCACCTACCTTAGAAATCCCAATACTAAAGTCCCCCAGGCCCGCCCGTCACTAGTGGTTTCAGAAAAGGCAGTTTGCCCCAAATCCACTGTGCATTCCTCCCAGTTCTAGGACCTTTTTCACAGCTCCATTTACAGCTCATTTGTATCAGTCTAACCAGCTCTTGAGTAGCTGAGAGGACACACACCAACCCCCGTTACCCATCTGCCAGCATGAAACCAGGCCACCTTTGGTTTCCCTTTGGGGCGGCAAGAAGGACCAGTATAACCAAAGCAAAGAGCCCAGAAAACGTCTAGTGGTAGATAGTGGGTTTTTACCACAGCCTACTTTAAACCATTTCTGAGCCAAGCTTCAACCCTGAGCCTTAAAAAACAATCTTTTAATTTAACTTTTTTTTTTGGTGTTTTTTGCCTACTCCTCACTGTACATAGCCTGAATCCAAAGAAAAAGGGCTGCCTGTACCCATTCTGTTCCCACAATGAAAGTCTGTACTTCCTACTTTAGCCACTGGTTTCTCAGAATCCAAAGATATATATATTCTAGTATAGTGTTACCAAAGTCTTGACGGAAAAAGGACCATTGTGTAGTGTTTAAAATATTTTTGTATTGTTACTGCATCATAGAAAACTTTTTAAACATGAGAATAAAGATACTTTCTACTGGTTTTCATTTTTAAAAGCTTGACCGGGAAGAATAAGCTGTTTCAGTAACCATGGAAAATGTCACTCCTTTCCCTTTTCATAGCTTTGAACTTGTGGGTCATTCTCTTACTATGATACACATTTTTAGAGCACTAAATACAGAGAAGCCAGTGATTGATCTCGTCTCATGCTGGGTATGGTTCTTGTTCTTACTTACCCAGTGCTCTGACCTCAACAACTGCAGACCAGCCAATATTCAGAATAAATAAGTTTAAACGGCCATCCATGGACCCTACAACAATTCAACCTGAAATAGCAACCACTATTACTCCATTTTCTTCTAAGGGCAGAGAAGAGACAAATTTTATTTCATAAGAACATAACCCATTTGAAGGGCAAAGAGCAAACAGGAAGGCATCTTATGACCTAATATCATGAAACCTGTATTTTCCTCTGAATGCTGCATCTTTTTAAGGTGATTGAAGTAATCTTATTTTACTTGACACCTCAGAAACCTGATTAAACTACAAAATCTGCCTTTGAGGTGGAGGGAATACTGGCTTGAGGGAAGCCATGTGGTGCAAGGGAGTGAACTGAGGCTGTCCATGTGCAAAGACCTTAACCTGTACTATCCCCCAGGCCACCACAATCTGCTTTTTACTCAGCAATTTCTGTCCTGTTTAAAGTATACTACTAACTTGCTAAGATACATCAGATATAAAAGATATCAAGCCATCTTTTAGATTAATCTTTAGATTGTTGGGAAATAACTTCCATAGTAGTCACTGGAATAGTTACAATTTTTCACTTCACTGAGTTCATTTTTTGATATTTAAAAATACAGTCATCTTTCGAATAGGTTCTCTTTAAAGTAGGCCACCTGAAGTTGTAATCCCAGCTTTGCTTGTTTCTGATACTAGACAGCAGCCATTCTCTTGACATCTGTTCCATTTAAAGAATTCAGCTCTGGGTACTGGCCTAGTTGTTTTAAAAAACTACACTCTAACCAGGTCTTATGCAAGCAGGGACTGCTGCATCTGATTTGGTGTCTCATTTAAAGTACACTTAGTACATGAACAATGTAGCCTTTGTGAACTGTGAGGGAGAGAAGGGGGCTTTGGCAATATCCTTAAAATCAGACAAGCCTTTTAAAAATCTAACTTCAAAGAGGAAATTTGAATCCTCCCAAATCACACTAGGGCATTCCTTATAAAGCCAGAGCATGACTTGAGATCACAGTTCCAAATTCAAATACACCAGCAATCCTACTCTCATTCCCAGCCAAGTACCCTATTTTCTGTGACTAGATAACAACTTTCTATTTTTTATTTTTGGCTATGCTTGAGGAGCCCATGGATGCGAGGATTAGGAAGCCAGGTCTCCAGTCTAATGGAGCAGTCTCCTCTACCTGAAATGGTAGATCTTGACCCTTTCTCTGCTGCAAACAGGTCCTATGCCCTCCCGTGCTCAGTGAATTATGGTAACTCAGGAAGCTAGCAAAGCCCTCTCAAAGTGGTTTTCCCCCTTTTATAAGCAGTTGTCATAGCTAGACCACTCTGAGCTGTTTTTGTTTTTCAGGAAACTCTGGGGTCACAACTGGAGATAGTCAGCCAGCTAAGATGGTGGCTCAGTGACAGCATACCACTGCTGGAGCCCTGAGATGCTTGGGGATCTCTGGGTCATACCCAGTAAAGCAAAGAACATGCAGTGCTGGGGCTTAAACCTGGGTAGCGTGCACGTGCTAACCTTTACTGTCTCTGCTTATCTGTTTTTTCATCACAAACTGTAACTGGTGGTATTCAGGAGGCGCAGAGCCGAGCCTGGCACTATTTGAGACTTGGAGTGGATTAATCATGCTTGGCTACCAGTACCATACTTGGCACTGTTAGGGGGAGAAAGAATCAGACACATGATACTGGGGATGGGAAGTAGGGTTTCACACTTAAAAAATAAGCATATTCTCTTACCATTTGTGCTCTCTTGCCTGGTACTATAACTTAGTTTTGTTTTTGGGCCACATCCAGTGATACTCATGGGTTATTCCTGGCTCTGATTAGGAGTTCTTCATGGCAAGGCAAGAGGACCATGTGGGGTGCTGGGGTCAAATCTGGGTTAGACATATGCAAGGGAAGCACCTCACCTGCTATACTAGCTCCTATAAAGTTTTAAAAAATATTTTTTAATTAGTGAATCACCATGAGGATACAGTCATAGATTTGCACTTTTCCGTGCTTGTGTTTCCCTCATACAATGTTCGAGAACCCATCCCTCCACCAGTGTCCATTCTCCACCACCATTGAACCCTGTATCCCACCCCACTCCTTTCGCAGGGTATTCCCTTTTGTTCTTTTTTTTTTTTTTTGCTTTTTGGGTCACACCTAGCGATGCACAGGGGTTACTCCTGGCTTTGCACTCAGGAATTACTCCTGGCAGTGCTTGGGGAACCATATGGGATGCCAGGGATCGAACCCAGGTCGGCCGCGTGCAAGGCAAACGCCCTACCCGCTGTGCTATTACTCTGGCCCCCCTTTTGTTCTCTTTCTCCTTTGGGGTGTTGTGATTTGCAATAGGGGTATTGAGTGGCCATCGTGTTCAGTCTCTAGTCCACTTTCAGCACGCATCTCCCCGCGCGGGATCTCCAACCACATTTTACTTGGTGTTCCCTTCTCTATCTGAGCTGCCCTTTCCCCCAGCATGTGAGGTCAGCTTCCAAGCAATGGAGCCAACCACCTGCTACTTATTTCTACTATTCTTGGGTGTTAGTCTCCTACTGTTATTTTATATTCCACAGATGAGTGCTATCTTTCTATGTCTGTCTCTTTGACTCATTTCACTTAGCATGATACTTTCCATGTTGATCCACTTATATGCAAAGTTTGTGACTTCATTTTTTCTAACAGCTGCATAGTATTCCATTGTATAGATGTACCAAAATTTTTTTAACCAGTCATCTGTTCTTGGGCACTCCGTTTTTTCCAGATTCTGGCTATTGTAAACAGTGCTGCGATGAACATATAAGTGCAGATGTTATTTCGACTATACTTTTTTGCTTCTCTGGGATATATTCCCAACAGTGGTATTGCTGGGTAAAATGGGAGCTCAATTTCTAATTTTTTTGAGAAACGTCCATATTGTTTTCCAAAAGGGCTGAACCAGTCGGCATTCCCACCAGCAATGTAGAAGGGTCCCTTTCTCTCATCCTTGCCAACAGCGGTTGCTTTTGTTCTTTTGGATGTGTGCCAGTCTCTGTGGTGTGAGGTAGTATCTCATGGTTATTCTGATCTGCATCTCCCTTCTCTCCTATAACTTTTTTTTGCTTTTTGGGTCACACCCGGCGATGCACAGGGATTATTCCTGGCTCTGCACTCAGGAATTACCCCTGGCAGTGCTCAGGGGACCATATGGGATGCTGGGAATCAAACCCGGGTCGGCCGTGTGCAAGGCAAACGCCCTACCCGCTATGCTATTACTCCAGCCCCTCTCCTATAACTTTTTGAAAAGTCCAGAAGCACTTTCTTAGCAGAAAGGTTAATACAGCTATTTCTAAGGTCTCTTCAGTTTTAAGGATTTGTCAAGAAAAGTTGAAATTGGCTGAAGAGATAATTCAGCAGGTAAGGTTCGATCCCTGGCACCCAACATGGTATCCCTCCCCCACAAGCCCCTCCAAGAGTAATCCCTAAGTAGAGCCAGGATTAGCTCTCAATACTGCTAGGTGTAGCCCCAGAACCAGGGAGGGTGGTGGTGGTGTCATCGGTGATTAAAACAGCCAGTTTGATAAAGGCATTGCTTTATCAAATACTCTGACCCCCCCCACCCCACACCCGCCCCCAACTGTTCCAGTCACTGTTTTAGAACATAAATATCCCAGGGTCTCTTTTAAACTCAGACCCCTGGGCTATCTAGTAGTCTGGAGAAACAGTCTCACTGGTCTTAACTGCTGTGATGGGTGTGGCATCTGAGAAGAACCCTAACTTCATGTTCCTAAGCAAAGAGTTTTGAAACAACATACGGGACACTTCTCCAGTTACTTCCCTGAAAGAAAAGCCTAACTCAGACCAGAAGATACTTTTTTTTTTTTTTTGGCTTTTTGGGTCACACCCAACGATCCTCAGGGGTTACTCCTGGTTCTGCACTCAGGAATTACCTCTGGCGGTATTCAGGGGACCATATGGGAAGCTGGGAATCAAACTCGGGTCGGCCGCATGCAAGGCAAACGCCATACCCGCTGTGCTATCACTCCAGCCTCCCAGAAGATACCTTAAAGCCATTAAAAAACATGGGACTGTGATCATTAAACTGGAGAGGGCATATTTGGTCATGTGGTAAAAACCATCCTATCCTTAGAAGTCCTTGCAAATTAAAAGTCATATTCTGAAAAAGTGGCAGCAACTATTAATTACACGGGAGACAGTTACGAGTTCAAGTGGGTACTTCTTTCACCAAGGGCTCTGTACCAATTCTTCCTTTTTCATTTGTGTCTCTCATTCTTTTTCCTAAAGGCTTACTCATTGAATGTGCAAAGTAGAGGAATAAGGTGAAGATAAGTGTAGGTAGAATTAGATTTTACCCTCCACTCCCTCCCCCACAAAAACGCAACTTTGAGAATACCTATTGAATATAGCTTTTTTTTTTTTCTTTTTGGGTCCCACCTGGCAATGCACAGGGGTTACTCCTGGCTCTGTGCTCGAGGGACCATATGGGATATTGGGAATCAAACACGGGTTGGCTGCATGCAAGGCAAACACCCTACCCACTGTGCTATTGCTCCAGCCTCCTGAATATAGCTTTCTGAGTATGCAATATTTCCACCTTTCCTTTAAACCTGCAAAGCAGTGATGCAGAGTTGAGTCAGGTATTATGAAATAACATTTGAGAAAGAACAAATACAATCTTGCAACTGAAAGGGATGCCTTTATGAAACTTTGGGAAAATGTGACCTTTTCTCAAAGTTTCAAAGGCAAAATTTAAGCATATTGGACTTGTATATTAAAGGTAGACGTATGAAGGTGAGCTAAATATATTAGGTCCTGGGAATTCCTGGCACCAAAAAATAGAAGGTAATTTGCGTCTAAAAATTAGAATATTATGGGGGTAGAATATTACTGGGGCTGGATCGATAGCACAGCAGGTAGGGCGTTTGCCTGGTACGCAGCCAGCCCGGGTTTCGATTCCCAGCATCCCATATGGCACCGCCAGGAGTAATTCCTAAGTGCAGAGTCAGGAGTAACCCCAGTGCAATGCTGGTTGTGATCCAAAAAAAGGAAAAAAAATATATTATTGGGGCTGGGAAGATTTCACAAAGGGTTAGAGTGCATGCAAAACACATGGGAGCCCTAGTACCATGCACTTACACCCCCAACCCCCGCCACTCATACACACATATGTCCCCCAAGCAATGCCAGGAGTGACCCAAGCAGAAAGTCAAGAGTAACCCAAATATTTAGGACCTGTGGTTGGGGCAGGCTTGGGTGCTGGTTGGGAAAACAGGAAATAACGGTTGTGGGAAAGTGCAATGGTGACGGGATTGATGTTGGAATATTGGATGAAATAAATAGGAAAATAGTAAAATTTAAAAAGAATATAAAAGAGCAACCTAAAGACTGTGGGGTGTGACCCTGATCCCAAAAGTAAAATCATTTAACCTTAGACTGAAAAAAAAAAACAGGGTGTAGGATATATTTACCAGTGTTCACTCTGACAGAGAATAAGTGGGCAATAATATGAGAGCTTGAGACTTATTACTAAATAAGGTAGAGCTAGAGAGATGGCACAGTGGGTAGGGCACTTGCCTTGCATACAGCCTACCCGGGTTCAATCCTTGACATGCCATGTGGCCCCCTGAGCACTGCCAGGAGTAATTGAGTGCAAAGCCAGAGAAGTAAGCCCTTAGTATTGCCAGGTGTAGACCAGAAACACGAAAAACAATGTGGTATTGAAGTAGAGGCAAATTTGTCAAGTAATAATCTGAGTCACAATAGCTCACACTAAATGTGAAGAGAACAGAAAACTATTATGTGAATACAAGACTACATGTCAGTATGTCAATAGATGATGATGCTAATCTGAAAGTGGGGGAAATACATTAGTTACCTCCAAAAAAAGAAAAAAGAGGGGGCCGGAGTGATAGCACAGTGGGTAGGGCGTTTGCCTTGCACGCGGCCAACCTGGGTTCGATCCCCGGCATCCCATATGGTCCCCTAAGCACCGCCAGGAGTAATTCCTGAGTGCAAAGCCAGGAGTAACCCCTGAGCATCGCTGGGTGTGACCCAAAAAGCAAAAAAAAAAAAAAAAAAAAAAAAAAGAAAAAAGACCCATCATACTATTTCAAGGGAGAAGCTAGAAATGACAACAGTACATGGGTACCCAAGTACATCAGTGAAACACTGGATCCGGTGAACTTTATAAATGACAGTTGGATGAAAGTCTGTCAGTACACTTTTATGGCAGCTACCTCCACGGAGCTATGACATTTAAATGTCTATAGGTCTTTTCCAGCTTGTAGACATTTATTCATAAATTTAAATATTAAGTAAAAGATATTTAAGTACAAAAAAAGCAAACTGCTTACTACCTACTACGTAACTTACTTTTTATTGAAAGTGTCTTGCATTCATGATGGATGCTTTCTGCGTTTTGCCACATTTTTTTTTACATGCAAGCAGTGTAAATAGTTCTCCATATGGGGATCACTGATTATAAAAAAAGGACATACCACATGTGTTAAGTGTCTTTAACTGAAAATCTAACAAACTAGCTTGTCAGACAAAATCCCCATAACCTTTAGTAGTCTCTCACCAACTTATTCAAAGCCGAGAGATTAAAATGGCAAGTCCTAAAATCAAATTAAGGGAAACCTGCTATACATAGGGTAATCAATACCTATGGATACTTGACTCCAGGAAGAAAAAAGTCCTCCTAATAACCCCACTCAGAATATTAACCTCAAGCAGGCTCTTTACAGTCCTCAACTCATCAATAAAAATACGTTGTTAATTCTAGTTCAGAAAAAATTTTGCAAGTTGTTTTTATTTACAACGCCAACTTTTAATAGGTCACTAAAGTCAACTAGACAATAAACTAGGCAGAAATCGCTTTACAAAAGAGGGAAAGCCCAAAATGCCACTTTCTAGAGAGAACCCACAGTTCAGTTTTATTCAGAGCAAAAAAAGAAAAAAAAAACACTTTTGATCATAAGAGAAGAAACTCAAGCTTTAGGTCTGGAATCTGTACTCAAACTACACATGCAAAGAGGACAATATTCTGCTAATACAACTGATTTGCTGCTGCGTTTGTCTACAGTTTGTCTAATATTAACAATTATAAACAGAGCAGTGCAACTAGTATTTGGAACAATCCTTACAGTGTTACAGTGTCAGGCAGAGCATTTCACTTCTCTTCACACCACTGGTTCTCTTTGCGTACCTAGAAGAGATAATGAAATACTGCAAGGTAATCGTTCTTAACACTGCTATCTAATTATTCACTAACATTCTGTGAGGTAGGTCAAAGGTAGAATTTTTTTAAAAAAGCACACCAACATAAAAATAACAAGTTAGGGGGCCCGAGAGATAGTATTACACATAAGGCACTTGCCTTAAACCCCCAAGTGTTTATTACTTCGAGCTCCACCAGGAGTGATTCCTGAGTGCAGATCCAGGAGTAAGCCCTGAGCCATCACCAGGTGTGGCAGCCCAAAACCAGACAGACAAAAAAATAGATTGGGGCCCTGTGACAGTATAGCAAGTAGGGCACTTTCCTAGCACATGGCTGACCCAGGTTCAATCCCCAGCACCACATTAGAGACCCTGAGCCCTGCCAGAAGTGATCCCTGAGCACAGAACCAAGAGCAACCCTGGGTGTGGCCCAGTGATTTTTTTTTTTAATTAACTAGATTAGGGGCCAGAGCGATAGTAAAGTGGGTAAGGTGCTTTGCAGTCGACCTGGGTTAAATTCCCAGCATCCCATATGGTCCCCTGAACACCACCAGGAGTAATTCCTAAGTGCAGAGCCAGGAGTAACCCGAGTACTGCCAGGTGTGGCCCAGAAACCAATAATTTTTTTAAAATAATGTTTAAAAAAAAAAAACAAAACAGGTTAAGTGTGCCTTTCTTGTGATCCTTCATTACCATCCCATGTCCTGTTAAAATTATAACAGTAAGTTGCAAGCCACAACACCTAATCAGAGAGAGAGAACAAAGGGGAATTCCCTGCCATAGTGGCAGGGTGAGGTGGGGGGAGACGGGACTGGGGAGGGGGGGAGGGATGTTGGGTTTACTGGTGGTGGAGAATGGGCACTGGTGAAGGGATGGGTTATCGAACTTTGTATGGGGGAAACATGAGCACAAAGATGTATGGATCAGTAACTGTACCCTCACGATGACTCTCTAATTAAAAATAAACTAATTAAAAAAAAATTATAACAGTAAGCAAAAGCTGGCAATTTTCCCCAGAACTGAGAACAAATTAAAGTAGTTCAATCTCAGATTGTAGCTGCCGATAAGATCATTTTATTATTTCATTTCCTCTCCATTCACTAAGTTATTGCAAATAATCCTAGCATACAAACGAAATCATCCAATTTGCTGCTACGTAGTTGGATTCAGAGAATATCAATCATGCTGAGTGAAATTAGTCATAGGAGGATAGAAACAGAATGATCTCTCTCTTATGTGGGATATAAAGAAGCACAGTAGAGCAATAACAATGTTTAAAGGCCATAGTAACTGAAAACTGAAGCTGCGTGTTGGGAAGAGATGGTGGAGAAAGGCGACAATGGCACAATGAAGAAGAAAGCATCTACTCTGATGGATGGGTGGTGCTAGAATGTTTTATGCATGAAACCCTACCATTAAGTTTTGTAAACCAGTGCCTAAACAAAAAAATTTTAGAACACAACAATCCATAAATCCTACTTTTTTCTAAATTATTTATGATCTACAGTACATAAGACCAAGGTAACAAAACTATTAACTGCTAAAGATATCAAAGAGCATCTTTGAGTGAATCTTTCTTATGCTTATAAAAATGTGGAAACAGGCCACAGAGACAGTACAGCAGGCAGGGTGCTTGCCTGGATTCTACTCGAGTTCAATCCCTGGCATCCCATATGGTATCCAAAGCCCTGCCAGTAATGATTCCTGAGTGCAAAGCCAGGATAAGCCCTGAGCATTGACAGGTGTGGTCCAAAAATCTAAAATTAAAAATAACAAAATTGTGGCATCATCTAAATGCTTTTAAACTCAGGGTCAAAGCAATCTTAACCAAGAATATTTTTAAGACGTAGAATGTACTTTTTATCCTTCATGTAAGATCAAGACAGGAACCTCTTTGCCTGGCATGTTTCTTATAAAGCAGGTGATCAAAACAAGTGGAAGGCTACCTACCTGGGCTTCCTCTTCTTCAGTAAAGTCATTTTTGATGTTGAAGGTCTTACGAATCTCCTCAGGTGTCTTCCCCTTAATCATATTGGCAACAGTCTTGCATGTAACATCAAGCAAACCTTTGATGTCTAAGTAGTTTGCAGCCTAAAAAAATTTTTTTTTAAAAAAAGGGATTGTTGCTTTCATTAAAATATATTTTAAACCAAATCCAAAACTAGTGACCATTTACAGTCTAATGAAAACGTAAAACTGCAAGCTGCGGCTAGAGATAAAGTTTAAGTAGCTGAGTACAAGCTTCATATGCGGCACCCCACTGTTCAAAGCACAAAAGGGAGCTCCAGAATACTGTCCAATATCACCCACAAAACAGGACATCCAAAAAAATTAAAATTAAAAAATTTTAAAAATTCATACCAGGATAAGTTCAAAAAGTGTTCCTTGGTCCACTTTCAGGAATTCTTGGTCCCAAACAGGGATATCATCTGTTCGCTTTTCTTTGTTCTCATCGTCCTCAGGAGGAGGGGGGTCATCCTTGTGGTGGGTGCACCACTGAATAACCTACAAACAACAAAAGTTCATTCCTCTTTTGGCATTTTGTCACAAGGAACTCATTGTACCTTGAGGCAGGTTTATTCCTTAACTGTGCTAAGAATTAGCAAGATGTTATCTTGAATAATAAAGTTAGAGGCCAAGCTTAAAAAAACAAAAATTAAGTTTAAGAAATCTTCAAAACCCCAAGTGAAGCTAATCTTGGAAAAGAGAAAATGATGCAGACAGATTACATTAATCCACACATTAATAAAGCTCTTGTGCAAGAGAAACAAAGGACAAAGACTGTAAAATATCTGCAACTGATACAACAAATTATCCCAGAATAAAAGACCTAAAAATCATTAGAGAAGGCTTCAGTGGGCAAGGCGTTTGCCTTACATACAGGAGACCTTGGTTTGATCCCTAGCACCACAAATGGTCTTCCCGAACACCTCCAGGAGTGATCCTTAAGCACGAGGTCAGGAGTTAGCACAGCAGTGTACCCGCAAAATTTTAAAAAATAAGACTACACTAGAGCAATAGGTTAAATAAATAAACAAAAGAACAGCAACAGTAGTCCCAGAGACATTGTACAGTGGGTAAAGTGCTTATTTTGAATGTGGCCAAACCAGGTTCGATCCCCGGCACCCCATATGGTCCCCCAAGCCCACCAGGAGTGATCCCTGAGCACAAAACCAAGAGCAATCTTTAGAGCACTGGGTGAGGCTCCAAAACAATAACAAGAAAATTAAAAATAAAGGCCCAAAAGTTCCCTTAGTGGGGCTGGAGCGATAGTACAGCGGGTAGGGTGTTTGCCTTGCACATGGCCGACCTGGTTCGATTTCCAGCATCCCATATGGTCCCCTAAGCACTGCCAGGATTAATTCCGGGGTGCAAAGCCAGGAGGTAACCCCTGTGCATTGCTGGTGCGACCCAAAAAGCAAAAAAAAAAAAAAAAAAAAAAAAAAATTCCCTTAGTAGAAAAGGCAGCTCAGATTGAGAAGGGTCCACCAAGTAAAAGGTACTGGGAGGACTTGCTCAGGATGGGAGATGCGGGCTGAAACTAGACTACAGACCAAATATGATGGCCACTTAGTACCTCTATTGCAAACCACAACACCCAAAAGGAGAGAGCAAAAGGGAATGCCCTGCCACAGAGGCAGGGTGGGGTGGAGGAAGGGATTCTGGGACCATTGATGGTGGAAAATGGGCACTGGTGGAGGAATGGGTACCCAATCATTGTATGACTGAAAGGCAAGCATGAAAGTTTGTAAGTCTGTAACTATCTCACGGTGATTCACTAATAAAAAATTTAAAAAGAAAAGTTCCCTTAGTAGAAAAGTAATTAGTGCCATTATTATTAGGGTTTGGGGCCACACCCAGCTGCGCTCAGGCCTTACTTCTGCCCCTCCAAATTGTGCATAAGCATAACTAAGGCACATGAAACTTCAACATACACAGTAACTGTGAGACCCTTGGTCACAAAAAGTAACAAAGGGAAAGGAAAAGGAAACAGTAACAGATAAACAGCTAAATCTCTATATACCAACTCATTTATATGCCACTGCTTTTCTCATTTTCCTAGCCTCTCAAGAAATCCCCAGGTGGTCCCAGCCATTCCCACTGATTCTCAGTCAAGTAGTGTGTTTAGACAATGCTAGGGTCCAAGGCTGTAGTGAGGCTAGGGACCCTGATGTTGGGGACCACCAGGACTATAGAAAGCAGCATTCAGGGACTCCAGAGTTATGATTCTGGACTTATAACTGGAATGGGTCTCCATTCCAATAATTCTTGGAAAACCAAGTAATGCCAGGGATCAAACCAGGCCCCATGCATATATATAAGGTATAAGCCCTACCCCCTATGCTATCTCCCTAACATCAGATAGCCTTTTCCTTCTTTTTTTTTTTTTTTTCCAGTTTTCAGGCCACATCCAGTAGTGCTCAGGGTTATTCCCTGTAGTGCTCAGAGGATCACTGCAGTGCCAGAGATAGAGCCTGGGTCTCTTATATGTAGTTTGTGCTCTGCCCTTTGTTTCTTTGGTTCCTTGCAGGGGCCTCTTTTTTCCCCGGGAGGTGGGGGGGAGGGAATGTTTGGGTCACACCTAATGGTACTCAAGGCTTACTCCTGGTGGAGTTTGGGGGGACCATATGAGGTGCCAGGGATCGAACCCGGTCAGTTGTGTGCAAGGCAAGCACTTTATTTACCAGCTGTACTATCGCTCTGCACACCCTCCCTCCCCCCAAACAGCTATGCTATATCACTGTTCATTTTCCTTACACAAACTCATTAGAACTGAGTTTGTGTATTTGGTTCACTGCTATAGTTTCAATACTTAAAAGGACATTTGAATACATGTAAAACTCCTTTTTGGAGCATTGTGCATTAGTACTGAAACTGAATTGGGAATATAGGGGGTGGGTTCCACATCCAGCAGTGTTCAGGTTCCTACCTGGTTCTGTGCTCAAGAGCAACATGCAATGGCAGGATTAAACCAGAGTTGCAGCCACAGCTGCATACTAAGCAAGTGCCTTAACCTTTGTACTCTCTCTGGGCCCCCAAAGATACAAACTTTATTAGCACAATAACCCAGAATCAGAAATACATCTAAGTAAATAAAATCTAATGTTTAGGATCAGGGTAAAATGGTAGCAAGTGGTAAAGCCTTGCATGTGTGAGGTCTAGTGTTTAATCCCTTATGAATTGTCTTAAGAAACACACATTAGCAACAACTCTAGGGGCGAGATAGATAGTACAGGTGGTAAGATCCTTGCCTTACATGCAAACAACCCTGTTTCAGATCCTGAGCACCATAATATGGTCCCTGAGAATTCCAGGGGTTACACTGAGAATTCCAGGGGTTACACCTGAACACAAAGACAAGAAAACTCACTAAGCACTGCAAAGTGTGCCCTACCCCAAAAATAAAAGGAAAAAACTGCCAGCAGTGATCTCTGAGCACAGGACTAGCAGTAAGCCATGAACAACATTAGCTGTGGCCCAACACTCCCTTCCCCAACCAAAAAAAATAAATAGAACTTTTAGGGCCAGAGAGAATGGTAGAACAAGGTACCTGCCTTGCAAGTGGTTGATAAAGGTTTGAACCCTGGCACCTCGGGAGTTCACTGACCCCTTGTCTCAGTGTTGCCTGAGCACAGAGCCAGAAGAAATCCCCGAGCACAGCAGGCGTGGTTCAATACACCCCTTCAAAAAACAAAAAAACAAAAACTATAGGAGGCTGGGAAAGAGATAATACAGCAGGTAGGTGCTTGACTGTCTTGCATGCAACTGACCCAGGTTTGATCCCAGCACTCCGTATGATCCACTGAGCCCTGCCAGCAGTGATCCCCGAGCACGATGTTGGGTGTGGACCCCAAACCAAAAAATTTTTTTAAAAATATTTCAAGTAAAAAACAAAACTACAACATGGACAAACCATGATATCATTATGCTAATTAAAATAGGCCAATCACTTAAGAACAAATGAGGTAAACAGGGTAGTCAAATTCATACAGAAAATAGTAACAATGTGAAGCAGTAATGGGAAGTTATTGTTTAATGAGTATAAAGTTTGTTTGAATTGGTGAAAAAATTTCAGGTTTTTGAAATTTTTCAGGTTTTTTCACCAACTGGTGGCAACTGTATGACTATATAGATATACTACTTCATGTCAGTGAATTGTACACTGAAAAATATTAAAATAGCAAATTCAATATTATGCATTTTTCACAATTTGTTTTTGTTTTTAGACCACTCCCAGGTGTGCTCAGGAGTAACCCCTGGTGATACTTTTAGAAGACCATATGTGGTTCAAACTCAACACTGGCGGGGCTGGAGAAATAGCACATTGGGTAGGGCATTTGCCTTGCATGCAGCTGACCCGGGGTTCAATTCCCAGTATCCCATATGGTCCTCTGAGCACTGCCAGGAGTGACCCAAAATGTAAAAAGGAAAAAACAAAAACAAAAACAAAAAATACCGCAAACTGGCAAGACACAATCCAAGAGTTGTACTATCTCGCCAGCACTCATGCTTTTTTTTCTTTTTAAAGCCTCTTAGAGGGCCAGAAAGAGAGCTCACTGAGCAGAGTGCAAGAGTGCAAACTTTGCATGCAGAAGGGCTAGGTTCAAACCCCAGAACAGCACCATGCCAGGAGCAGCTCCTAAGCACCACCAGGTATGGTCTTAAGGGGTCTGGGAGAGACAGTACTCCTGTTAAGGTATTTGTCTTGGGTGCAGAACCCAAGGATACAATTCCTAGCACTCCATATGGTCCCCTGAGCTCTGACTTAATCTTGGAGTAAGCCATGAGCACAGCCAGGTGTAACCAAAAATCAGTAAAAACTAAATGCCTGTAAGAAAAAGGTCATTAACATATTAATGTTCAGGTTTAAAGAATAAATTTTGACCAGAAAGACAGCTCAAAGGGCATGAGGCCAGGGTTCAAAATCCCTGGCACGCCAGGAATGACCACCAAGCAAACAACTGTGAGCAACTCCCAAGCACTGACAGGTATAGTCCCTAAAAAACAAAACATTTTAACTTTCTATCAAATTAAATAAATTGGTAATAGCCAATTTGGTATGGAGGAAAAAAAAAATTGGGGCCAGACAGTACAGTGAATAGGGTGCTTGCCTTGCACATGGCCAACCCAAGTTCAATCCCCAGAACCTCTATGGTCCCTGATATCCTCCAGGAGTGATCTCTGAGCACAGAGTCCGGAGTGCCCTGACTGACTCAGACAGGTAGGGTGTTTGCCTTGCACGCAGTTGACCTGGGTTCAATTCCCAGCATCCCATATGGTCCCCTGAGCACTGTCAGGAGTAATTCCTGAGTGCAAAGCCAGGAATAAACCCTGTGCATCTCCAGGTGTGACCCAAAAAAAGCATAAACAAACAAACAAATACTACCTAGAATCATTGCATGTCTGTCAGGGTCAAAAGAAACCATCCAAATGAAACTGTTTATGATCAATTAGGAAACTAACTGGAGTCAATCCATTTAAGCTCTAAACTATAAAATACTGAATTTTTTCAATATTTAGATAGATCTTCTAGCCAGCATCCCCCTACCTACAAGTGGAAACTGGCTGGTAATTTTTCAGACAAGCACTAAAGTAACTAGCTTTTTTAAGGCACATATGCCCATAAACCTTAAAATTCTATTCAATGTGGAGTAGTTTTATGCTTAGGCACAAGGTAAAGTACCCAGGTGATAATGATAAGGGGGAGATGAGGGAGACACCACAGAAGGCCAGACCTGGGATATAGCTCAGCAGTAAAGCACATGTGTAAGGCCCTAGGTTCAATCCCTAGCACCACATAAAAATACAAATAAAGGGCTGGAACGATAGTACAGCAGGCAGGGCACTTGCCTTGCTCACAGATGGCCTATTCAATCCCTGGCATTCCATATGGTCCCCGGAGCACTGACAGGAGTGATTCCTGAGTGCAGAGCCAGGAAGAAAGCTTTGAGCATCGCCAAGTGTGGCCCCAAAACAAGACCAGTAAAAGAACAACAAAAGGGCTGCAGAGATAGTACAGCAGGTTTTACCATAAACGCTGCAAAGCTGGGTTCAACCCCTGACACCACATATGGTTTCCCCAAGCCCCATCAGTAATGACCTCCAAGCGCAGAGACAGGAATAAGCTCTGAGGACAGTCAGGTATGGCTATAAAGCCTAAGTAAAAGCACATATCCTGTCCTCACTCTCACTTAAGGCATACTCTTTTTAATAACCATACTAAAAAAAATTTTTTTTACATTTTTAATAAGCATATGCTATTTTCTTTTTTTTTGGGGGGGTCACACCCGGCGATGCACAGGGGTCACTCCTGGCTCTGCACTCAGGAATTACCCCTGGCGGTTTTTGCTCAGGGGACTATATGGGATGCTGGGAATCAAATCCGGGTCGGCCTCGTGCAAGGCAAACGCCCTACCTGCTGTGCTATCGCTCCAGCCCCATGTTATTTTCTTTTTAAAAAATATCAATAACAAAAGATTCACTGTATCACTGTCATCCCATTGCTCATTGATTTGCTTGAGAGGGCACTAGTAACATCTCCAAGTGAGACTTGTTACTGTTTCTGGCATATCGAATACACCAGGGTAGCTTGCCAGGCTCTGCTGTACGGGCAGGATACCCTCGGTAGCTTGCCAGGCTCTCTGAGAGGGACGGAGGTATCAAACCTGGATCAGCCAAGTGCAAGGAAAACACCCTACACTTTCGCTCCAGCCCAACAAAAGATTAGACAACTTTAATTCTCACAAGGGGCTGGGTAAATAAACTAAAAATACTTAGTCATAATTATATGTTAAATAAAGAAACCTATATATACCAACATCATCATCATCCCATTGATCGTCAAATTTTTCAAGCAGTCTCAGTAATGTCTCCATTCGTCCTAGCCCTGAGATGTTAGAAGCCTCTCTTTAATCGTCCTTCCCAACGATGCCGCATTGGAGGCTCTTTCAGGGTCAGGGGAATGAGACCCAGCACTGTTACTGGTTTTAGCATATGAATATACCATGGGGAGTTTGCAAGGCTCTTCCATGTGGGCAGGAAACTCTCGGTAGCTTGCCAGGTTCTCCCAGAGGGAGAAGTAGGCTATAAGATGTCTCTCGGCCTTGAAGTGGCTGCGCCCTTCCAGGAGCTTGGTTTTAAGTCTCTAAATGTTGGTTGTTGGTAGGATTACACGACGCCAGGGGCAGTCCCTGGGTGTGACCACCTAGCTACTGGAAAATGGGAAATCTGGGCGGAAGAGGCCCAGTCCTGATCCGAGAAGGCTTGGAGGTCTCAGCCCCCGTACCTTCATGCGTGAGGTTCGTCCGAACATGTGGAGAGGGGCCTTGAGCATGGCTATGGCTAGGCTCTGGCAGTCTTCGGCCGTGGGAGCTCTGCTCGGGGTGTGGAGGGAAGGTGGAGCCCACCCCCTCGGAGGGGCCCCAGGGAAGACAGCCAGGCCTTCAGGCAAGAAGACTCTCTTACTATATACCAACATGGGAATTGTACTAAATGAAAAAAGAAAAGAAAAGCACAAATTCAAGTATACTGTTAGCAAGCTTACCTTTTTTAATATTGCTGCATTAACATTTGGAAGAGGAACTGGGTCATCATCTCCTTCATCATCCATTCCCAAATCTAAGACAACCAGAAGAGAACTGCCATTATTTTCTAATTTAAAAACTTTAACAGCAAGCAGTTTATGTTTCAAACAAGTAACTTACAAGATGTCTAAAAGACTATAAAAAGTACACATAAAAACATTTAAGAGTCAGCAGAGAACAGAGAATTGTAGTTAGTATTAAGTTTACTTGGCTATCAGAAAACCAAGGGTAGAGCCAAGCACAGTTCAAACATGCAAGATTAAAAATATAGATAAAAAACCTACAGGTTGGGGCAAGAGTGATGGTATAAAGGCGCTTGCCTTGCATGTGCTGAATCCAAGTTTGATCCCAGCACCATATATAGTCCCCCACAACGGCCCCAACTAGAGTGATTCCTGAGCATATAGTTTCTTAACTATGAAAGTAGTAAGCCCTGAGCACCAACGGGTTTGGGGCCCCCTACCCCAAAAAAGAAGAATGCTTTTTGCTGTACAGATTGATTCACTCACCTTCCCTTTTCCCATCATTGCCTGTTTCACTGCAACCTAGAGTAAAACTATTTAACAGCAATATCTCACTTTAGATTAAGCTAATTAAGCTTTTCCTGAATTATACGAAAAACTTTAATCAAAGAGGAGAGGAAAAAATATATTCTGCAAAAGATTTGGGAAAGTAAGATATTAAGGGAAAGGAGAAAAATATTACAGTAGACCAGTTCAGATCCAAATGTTATTTGGAAAAAGGTTTGGCTTAAGTAACAGTAAAATAAGAGTCTTATGGTCATAAAGGATTACTTCTCTACCATTTAAACTAAGAATGCGCAATTTTTCTTTTGCTTTTCAGATACAATGTATACTTATTCTTTTAAGTTACCATATTTAATCAAATAACTGCAATTGTAATAATTTTATCCTGTTTGTAAGGAATACACACACATCACCTTCACAAAGAGTTGCACCCCAGATTTTTCTTCTTTTTTTTCTTCATGGTGTCACAGGTCAATCCTAGGCTTCATGTATGGCAAGTGCTTTATCTGCTGAGTCACATCTCTGTACCCTCACTTTTGAAATAAAATTGTCATGAAAATGGCAATGACTGTGCAGTAAAATAAGGCTTGATATTTTAAGACTTCTGAAAGACACCTATATCCTGATGCTACACCCCTGGTCCTGAACAAATCAATTCACATGTTTATCTGTCAAGATTTTCACTTGACTGTCCTAGGTTTTGTCTTTTCTATGCCCCCCAGAAGAATTACACCCAGCAATACTATAGCCGTAAAACAAAGAAAACAGTGTACCGCCAATTTCAGTATGATTCCAGTCTTTAAGACTAGAATTCTATATAAACCACTGGTACTTAAGATAAAATCAAACACTTCTGATGCCCAGAGGCTACAGAGGAAAATAATTGTTTAACTGTTGCTGTGTTATCAGTCCACTTGCTTCAGTGATCAAAGCTGGAATGGAAAACCTTCAAGGAGTTCTATGTTCTAATATTGGCAAATATTTCTGAAGCAGCACAGGCATCAATTAAGATGAAATAAAGAATTCATTCATTGTCAAAGTAAGCAACCAAGTGGGTAAGTCTATCAGTTTCTACATCTTTTAGATAAAGCCTTACTCACCTTTAGGAAGGGGCTATGTGTACTGCTTTCACACACTTTAGTGACCATATTATAGTTATTCATTTAACAGGCACTTAATGGCAGTGACTGTGGGATGTATCAACCGGGTTTACAATTTAACAGACAGGATCTATACGTGGATTTTCCAAGATACATGATAAATGTCGCAAGATTAGTATCAATTACAAAAATGAACTATAAATTCAGTTTTATCAGCAAACACGTCACCATATACTCTACAACTTCACTTCAGCCTTTACTATATTTTAATGTCTGTTGTCCTCTAAACTTAACTATGAAAACCTAAATGGTCAGTTTGCAGTATACAAATCTGTTAACCACTCTGGGCACCTCAAAACATCTTCCTTTCAGTGACTTCCACAAATTCCACTCAATTCTTCACTTCTGATTTCTATACTTATAACCCTCACCCAAATATGGTTCCCGCTAAACTCACTCCTAGATATATTCTTCCATAATTCATTTAAGTCTATCTATAGCACTCTACAACTCAAAGACTAATACCCACATATTCAAATGCCTACTAGGACTGTTAAAGGACTCTAAAACATATGGAGTATGTTAAAACTTATTTTCTTCATTCCTTTCAAACTTGTTAGCTCTACTAACTGCAATTATCCCAATATAGTAAACTACAACTAAAATCAACTTTTTCTCTACCATACCCTATCGACATTATCTCAGAATATTCAAAAACACTAATTTTTTCTACATTTGAAACATCACTAATACTGCACACTGCAGTCTTTCTACAAGCCATCTCCACATCAGTTACAGTATGTCCACAGCACCACTTGGCACACAATTTTATAATACTCAAATTATACTTTATGACAGTTTGCCTTGTTTGGTCTCTGTTCTCCTTCCTAGTTTATAAACTCTTCAAGGACAAAGATCATTTCTCACATACCTCGTCTCAACGGTCTATTGTTAGTGTTTGGCACTTAACTCTTTGGTATCTATAAAACTAGATTTTCGCTACGTAAAAATCTCTGGTATGTGAGTGCTGAGAACATTCATATCACAACTAAGTTGTCCGCCCTCACTCCCTACGACTCTTGAAAACTGAGAAAACTGACTTGTACTTCGACATACTATTGTCCACCATTCCACTGGCAATACTAAAAGAAAAAAAAAATCAATGTAAACTAATGAACGCTTCATTGTTTCATGCCTGGTTTTATTGCCTTTTATACTCCTACTGCAGTTTTTTTGTAGCAGTTTCGGAAGCAACAAAATAAACATAAGAACAATTTGGTTTAAAGCAAAAAAAAAAGGCAAGGAAGATAGTTCAATAGGCTGGAGCATATGCTTTATATACAGGAGACCTGGGTCCCCTGATACCACATGGTCCCACCACTGCATGTTGCCCAAACACCAAAACCAAAGACATGGGGTCAGGGCTTTGCATACAGAAGCCCAGGTTTGGTCCCTAGTACCAAATGGCCCCACAGGTACCATTGGGAGCAGCCCCTGTGCACCAAGCCAGGAGCAGACTCGGTGTACATCAGTTACGACCTTTAAACAAAAGAAGATACTGGAGCTGAGAGAGAAAACATTGGGGCTGAGAATGTGACTTGTAAACTACATTGCCATATATGCAGACCAGGGTTCAATACATAGCACAAAAAGAAGGCATCCATTTAAATTTTAGTCTACCCAACTTGTTCCCTTCTACTGAAATAAAGATATGCTAGCTATCATATTGGAAGATATCCCTTTTCCAAAGACTTTCCTATTTATCATTAGAAATTGTAAATCCCCAGCGACACACGATTCCCTGGGTACCACCAAGAGAGATTCCTGAGTACTATCAGGTGTGGCCAAAAGAAAACTATAAAGATTACATGGGGACACTGGTAAAGAGTGGATTGGACTGTAGTAAAGGGACTGGACTGGAGCAATAGCACAGTGGGTAGGGCACTGGCTATGCACACAGCCAACTCGAGTTAGATCCCTGGCACTCCAGAGGGTCTCTTAAGCCTACTAGGAGTGATTCTTGCATGCAGAGCGAATAGTAGCCACGGAGCACTTCCAGGTGGGGCCCCCAAACAAACAAAAAGGTGAAGGGATTAGTTTTGTAATATTGTGTACCAGAAACTCAATTAGGAATAACTTTGTAAATCAAGGTGATTCTATTTTTTAAAAAAAAAAAAAAGCAAAACATTGCAACTTGGAGCCAGAGAGATCATACAGTGAGTATGGCACTTCTCTTACTCAGGAGTCAACCAAAATTGATCCCCAGCACTACATATGATTCCCCCAAATCCTGCCAGAAGTGATTCCTGAGCAGACCCAGGAGTAAGTCCCAAGCACTGCTAGGAGAAATTGTAAATCCAAAGTTACTAAAAATAAAAATGGATCAACTGAGTTGGAAAGTTGGAAATCTTCTGAACATTAGTTTTACTATTTACTAAGAAAAAAACTAATCTGAACAATGCAGAAAGGTTGACCTATATCAATCACAATACAACTTGCATCTTAAAGAATGTAAACTTTGTCATGTCACTCCATGTTACAGAGTACTTTATGATGCAGTACAATTGTGATGTCCACAGTTACCTAAACTATCAATTTTCTTCCCTCTTTCCCCTGACACCAACTTTCTAATAAACTTACCTTCCAACATGGTTTTGATAGTTACAGACTGTTTGGCAATTTCCACATCAACTTCAAAAATCTCTCCATCGGAACTCTGCAACTTAATAGAAGGCATCTAAAAAAAAGATTGAATTTGGAATTTAAGAAATAAAGAATTACACTATGTGCTAGAAGCCCTCTAATTTTAACTATAAAATTGTAAGGAGGAGATGGACAGGTCCCTCACTAGGCTTAGCACATGTGTAGGACCGGGAGTTCTATACTGTATTGTATCCTAGCACCACAAAGCCTCCACTGCATGGAGTGACCCAAAAAGAACAAATTGAACAAAATGAATTTCAGTATACAATCCTGTTAAAAAAAAAAATTCTAATGTTTCTAAAAAAGTTTTTTCAAAGGAAAACTGGAGAGATAACTCAATGGGCTGAGTGCATAAAAAATGAGTGGCCCAGGTTTAATCCCCATCACATTTTGCACTGTTCAATCCCAGAGCCCCAGAATCACAGGAGAATGGATGGATGTAGCCCCCATATACAAAATATAATTTTTAAATTTTTATTATATTTCCAGCATTCTATTTTTTTGGTGATTTTGTGACTATATTTTAACTTCCAATTTCTTTTTCAACTGAAAGATATAAAAGGTTTTTGGTGTTTTTTTGGCCATACTCAGCAATTCTCAGGGGGTGTTCCTGGAAGTTCTGGGGATTCAACCTGGTCCTTCAGCATGTCAAGTGTGCACACCTGTCCACTGAGTTCTCTTTGAACCCATATCTGTAAGGTTTTTTTGCCAGTAATGTATTATACTGTTTTAAATATAAAATATTTTGCTGCTATGCCAAAGTTTTGTTATTAAATGATTTCTTGTCTGAACTTTTCTATCAGGACTGGGTAGAAATAGACAGGGCCAAAGTAATAGTATAGTGGATAGGGCGTTTGCCTTGCACGCAGATGACCCTGGTTCAATTCCTGGCAACCCATGTGGTCCTCTGAACACAACTAGGAATTAGCCCTGAGTATAGTCATATGTGACTGCCCACCTGTCCACGCCCACCCCTCACATTCATTAAAGCAGTCCTACTGCCTTTACTCTAAGTCTCTCTCTGAGAAACCAAAGTTGTGTGTGGGGCAGAGATGGTACAGGGGTTAAAATATACTATTAGTGGGGGCTGGAGTGATAGCACAGCGGGTAGGGCGTTTGCCTTGCACTCGGTCGACCCGGGTTCAATTCCCAGCATCCCATATGGTCCCCTGAGCACCACCATGAGTAATTCCTGAGTGCAAGCCAGGAGTAACCCCTGTGCCACGCCAGGTGTGACCCCCCCCCTCCAAAAAAAAAAAATATATATATATATACACATACTATTAGTGGGTGAATATTTTAAATGTCAAGTTTTACTCTTTGAAATTAATAGTCACATCAGAGGGTTAATCTTGCATTGAGGATGACCCTGGTTGGATCCCAAAATCATATAAGTCATGCCCCCACCCATACCACCAGGAGTTATCCTTAAGCAGAGCCAGGAATAAGCCCTGAGCAGCACCAGGTGTGGCCCCTTAAATAAAGTTGTGCTTCGTGTTTTTTAAATAAAGTTGTGCTTTGTGTTTTTTGTGATTCTAGAGCTAAGGTTTACCCTACTAAATTCACTCAATAATGGTCTGAATTTAAGCTATACATTTGCCTGAAAGTATTATTTAAAACAGACTTATTTTCTCCCTGTCTTTCTGCTCTCACCCAATCGCGACTACTCCATTTAACTAGTTAAATGCCACATAACTGCCTCCAAATGTGAGAACAGGTGGACCAAAACTATTGCATAAGATAGTCACTGTTCCATGGGGCTGGATCGATAGCACAGCGGGTAGGGCGTTTGCCTTGCATACGGCCGACCTGGGTTCAATTCCCAGCATCCCATATGGTCACCTGAGCACCGCCAGGGGTGATTCCTGAGTGCAGAGCCAGGAGTCAGCCCTGAGCATCGCTGGGTGTGACCCCCCCAAAAAAAGGTAGTCTCTGTTCCAGAGTGAGACCTACAAGTAAAATAAATTCAGATTCAAAGAGATGAATCAAAATTTATCTCTCTGGATCAATGCAAAAACATACAATACCAGGGAATTAAAAAAAATTTAAGTAATCAATGTAATTACCTAAGCCAAATAAATAACCTAAATTATACTGATTTTGTTTTCTACTATGAACTGTCCGGGCTTGAAATCTGTCAAAAATTCCTATAGTAATAACAAGCTGCCCCCAAAATGTATAAACTTATAAACTGTGAGATACTAGGAAAAAAGACACTTGGCAACTAATGAGTTAACTAAGCAATTAATTAACTTCAAAGAACAAATTCTGGTAAAGAAAATATTTTTTAACTAAAATTTCTAAGCTGGTAATTTCTTTTTTTTTTTTTTTTTGCTTTTTGGGTCACACCCAGCGATGCTCAGGGGTTACTCCCGGCTTTGCACTCAGGAATTACTCCTGGCAGTGCTTGGGGACCATATGGGATGCCGGGGATCGAACCCGGGTTGGCCGCGTGCAAGGCAAATGCCCTACCCGCTGTGCTATCGCTCCGGCCCCAAAGCTGGTAATTTCTTACCATCTTCAAGCCACCACACCAATTATCTATCTAAATATGAGAATTCAAAACCTCTTCATTTCAAATAATATAGCTTTGAAGGCCCAAGCTTCTGAAATATTTATAATCCAGTAATTTACAATGAGTATATCTTTAAAGGCCTGAGCTTCTGAGATACTTATAATTCGGTAATGTGACTATTAATTTGAAAACATGGCTTTCAATATTTAAAACATTCACTGCACTCACTTTAGGTTCAAAGCCTTAAAATCCATTAAGTTGATTAAGAATGTTTATTCAGTTAAAAATTTCTCAAATAATTGTCAATATTGTCCAAACTGTTATGGAAGCCAAGACAGACTATGTCTGAACCAGAAAAAAATGGCTCCAAGGACTGAGTGCAAGCTTTGCGGGCAGGATTCCTGGCACTGCAAGGTCCCCTGAGCACTGCCAGGAGCTGAGTGATTCTGAGCATGGTTGGGTGTGGGCCCCCCACCCCCACCTCTCTCAAAAAAACAAACAGATGGGAAACAGACTACTTTAAAAGCCAGACATTGAAATCAACTGCTCTCACTCGGCTGGAGAGAATTCTACTTCACTCTTCAGTTCACAAATATGACAGCTTCTGCACCCGGCTTAATGCTTATCAATAATGCAGCTGGAGAAGTACTCTCCTCTGTGACAAGGCAACAACAAAAGTTATCTCTGAAAGAAGTATCTTAACAGGATTCCAATTTGTAATTGCAAAATATTCTGTTTTGTTTATATCCCATAGTACTCGAAAGAACGTAACAGTCACTAGTCTGGCAGTTTGGTTAATTAGATTACTTAGCAGCCATACCCCTATTTCATATTTCTTTCAAAGAACTCTTGAAAAACAGCAATACCTGCTTAGTCATAGTCAAACTGATGGATTAGGTTACCCTTAAGGGAGCTGAAATCTAATTAAAAGGCAGGAAGGCAATCGGTTAATCTGTAATTCAATGCACCTCGTAATCCTAGACTTAAATTCTTAAATAAAAAGAAAAAGAAAAAAAAAAGCATGATACACTAAATGAGCATTTCTTAAAGTGTCAGACAACTAGTGCAAAATTTTCACATAATTGATGAAAGTTCGATTTCCCAAGTTTAAGTCCATTCGTTATCCTATACTTTGGGTATTCACCCTCCTCCATGGCCGGCAGGCAGTGGGTGAGATTACGTCATTACAAAAAAAAAACAAACAAAAACAAAAAAACCCTTTTCTTTTTGTTTAAAGTAACCTGAAATTCTGCCACCTCTCTGTAAAGCGAGCAGGGGGGAAGGGGGAGTCCGCACTGCTCTCTGACACAGATCCATTCCTTTGTTGCGTCCTGAAGGAAAAACATGCATGACCCAAAAAAAAAAAAAACACACACGACAACGTCGCCTCGCCATTAAGCAAGCGGAGCCGGAGCAGGTGAAACGCGCAGGCCCTTCCAAAGCCCAGTCTCGTCCGGAGGGGCCCAGGAGGCGCCCCCCACCCCGATGACATCGGGCCGAGCGCGGTGGTGCCCGCAGGGCCCGGCAACGCGAGGGCGCGCGGGCGGCTTCCCGCAGGGCTCGGCCTCGGAGCCGGACTGTAGACACCGAGGGCGTTGGAGGAACGGAGGGCCGAGACATCGGGGCCTCCCACTGCCCGGCTCCCTCCAAGCACCCCCAACAACAAACGCGCTCCCCGCCCACGTCGCCCACAAACCCTCCATTAAGCGCCCCCCCACCCCCGCCAGGGCCTTGCAGGCGGGGAAGACTCAGTTCCGACGAGGGACGCTCCCGCCTCCCGCCCGGGCCGCCCACGGGGCGTCGTGGGGTCGCGCGACCCGAAGACGACCCCGTCGAGTCGAGGGGCGAGGGAGGAGGGGGTGTAGCGAACGGGACGGCAACGGGTTCCAGCGGGCCTGCAGGCGAGCCAGGCCCAGGTGCCGCCTGCCTCAGGCGGGCCCCGGCCGCAAGGGGCGGCCACCCAGCCCGCTCCCTGCGGCGGCGCCGCCCTTCCCGGGTGGGTCGGCGGATACTCACGATGTTCGGTCAGGAGACGGTGGGCTGGAGGTTGACGAGAACCGAGCCGCGTCAGCACAAGGAAGAGAAAGGCGGAGAACAAGGCCACTACAGCGGCGCGCGCAGCGGCGTCGGCCTTTATAGCAGCGGGTGCGGGCGCTGAGGACCCCCCCGCGGCGTCACCGGGCCGCCAGGGCTGGCCGCCGAGATCGCCTGACGGGAAGCGAGGAAGGCGGGGCGGGCCCAGCGCGCCGACCGGCCCGAGCGCGGTGCGGAGGTGGCCGGCGCCGTGCGGGGAGCTGACGCTTCGTCTCGCAGCCTCGAAGACGGGCTCGCGCGCTTCAAGCCCGACACGGGGCCCTGGAGGGCGCTCGGCGACCCACAAGGGTCCTTCAGGCAGGGGCTGTCCTAGGCGGAAGAGAAAGACCCCTGGTCCTGAAAAGCCTAGAAACGACGAGCGTGTGGGCGGGGTGACAAGGGCGGCGTTTGGGCGGGGCCGAGGCTCCCGGTTCCACGGCAAACGGGAGCGGGGTGGGAAGTATGGCAGCTGTGCCCCGCGCTCCCCGACCTGACACTCAGGGCTACCGTGCCCAGCGCTGAGCCTCGCCCGCCTCAGCTCACTCTCCACCGTCGGTCATTTCTCCTCAGTGTGTTGAGGGGCCGGGTGTGCGTCAGAGCTGGGGCGGGAGCGACGGAGCTCTAAGGGCCCTAATTTCCCACCATTGAGCCCTGCTGGAGCTCGCAGGCCCGGAAAATAATTATCGTTGTGGGCTACCCCCACACTAAAGAGTCTAGATTAATTCAGTAGACACGGGGAGTTTTAGTGTGGGCGGGGGGGTGGGTGGGTGGGTGGTGGGATTCCGCAGTGAACAAAACCGCCAGGGTCCCACCTAGACAGTTCTCTGCTATGCGGGAATCCCGCTCCCCAAAGGCTCTGATATTGTCCTGAGATGGAGTCACCCCGAAAAGAAAGGGGGACAGCCCCTACCTCAACCAGGGCGCCCGCAACTGCCCGGGCTGACCCTGCCCTGCTTGGGGAGCGCGGGCACCCATCCCCTTAGAGACGCAGGCGCCAGGCTCACCTAACCCGCGGGCACGTGATGGTGGCCCTGACGCCAGGGAAACAAAAGACGTTTCACTCCTGGGGCCCCCGAGAGAAATCAGAGGCCTGCGGCTCCGGGAGGAGCCCGGCTGGGAGGCCAAGCTGCGTCTCCGGTTTCCAGGCCTTTGTCCGCAGGCTGTGGGAGCCAGTGTGCCCCGTGCCACGCTGCTGCCCCCAATTGATAGGACGTCACAGAGCTGCCCCAGCAAGCAGGGCCCCCCCAGACTGGCCGAATTCTACTCCCCCGCTGTCCAAGGCACACCAGGTGGCAGCCTGTCAGCCTGCCTTAGGCGTCCCAGCAGGACTAGGCAGTGCCAGGTGCCCAGTGCGGCTGAACACCCCCAGCACAGGGCCTGACACGAAAGTGTTTTTCAAAAATGTCTGGGGATGTTTCTTTTTTAGATGCAGATTCCAGGCCAGAAAGATAGTACAGCAGATAGGGACCTTGCCTTGCATACTTATAACCTGGTTTGGGTTTCCAATTGACATTGTTCCCTGAGCTCCAAAGGAGTGATCCATGAGCACCTTCAAGTATGGCCCCAAGACCGAAAAATACATAGGGGCCAGAGAGACAGTACAGCAGGTTAGATCCTTGGCTTGCACATGATTGTTCGATTCCCAGCACCCATATGGTCCCCAGAGGCTGCCAGGAGTAATCCCTGAGCACAGGGCCAGGCATAAGCTCTGAGCACAGCCAGTATGGTTAAAAAAAAAAAAAAAGTTAAATGCAGATTCCATCTACTCATAGCTGCAATTGTGTGCACAGAATAGAAGCAGGACAAATACATTTACCTGAAATTGCCTCAGAAGATGGGAAACTAGGTGATTGGCAGATAAATACTAGAATGATTTTTAACTTTTTAACTTTTTTTTTCTTGCCTTCTGGATTTTAGTTCATCAGTATGTTGTTACATACTCATTTTTTCCCCTTCAGTGCCGAAAAAAGTGTACAGGGATTAAGACACTTGCCCGCATGTGGCTGACCTCAGTTTGATACCCAACACCACTATGGAGGAATGACTCCTGAGCAGAGTGAGGTATGACCCCCAGCACCGTGGCAAGGCAAGTGGCTCCTGAACAGAGCTAGGTGTGACCAAGAAACAAAACAAAACCTTTTTGCTTTATCATATGGGGAAAATGCAGGTTCCCAGGCTTGATGAATCAGACTTCAATGAATCAGACTCCCTGGGGGGAGGTCTTCCTGCCTTTTAAACAAGTTCTCAGCAGCAATAAATGTTATCCAGGTGATTCTTTTTATTTTGTTTTCCTGTTATAGGAGCCACACTCAGGGGAGGGGTGCTGAGTGCCACTAGAGCATATGGGAATGGGTAGGGGGATGTCATGCTATGTCAGGGTTTAAACCCTCGAAGTTCAGGTGCTTGACCACTGAGTCACAGCCCCAACCCCTTCTAGATGATTTTAATTAAGCTCCAGAGTATCTGAACTAGGTACTAGGTGATGAAGCACTAAGGGGCCAAACTGTCTGTCAAAGTAATGCAGTTAGCTATATATTTTCTGAACCAAACCCACCTCAGGAGGCTCAAGTATTTGCAGCACTGTGGTTTGCAGACTGACTTATTCCCACATTAAGTATGGTGTGTGTGAGGAAGGGGGGAAGAAGAGAATGTGTGTGTAAAAGAAGAAACTATTTCATTGTTACACCTCTCAACAGGTTTCTTTTTGGGTATTTTTGTTTTGTTTTTTGGGGGGTGTATGCAGTACTGAAGATTGAGTCAGAGTTGGCCGCATGCAAAACAAGTCCCTTAACCCCTGTACTTATCCGTCCCACTTGAGTGTAGGTATTTTGTGTTTTTCGTTTGTGTTTTGGTTTTGTTTTGTTGCTTTTTCATGATGCTTAGGGGTTATTCCTGACTCTGCACTCAGTAATTACTCCTGGTGGTACGGGGGAAACCATATGGGGTGCTGGGGATTAACTCCAGGTTTGCTGCATGCAGGCAAGCACCCTACCCATTTTACAATCTCTCCAGCTCCAAGTGTAGGTATTTTATCTCTCAATAGCCAGAAACATTTTATTTCCCATAATACTACTTCTGAGGAAATTAAAAGCCTCAGATTCAAGTCATCCACGTGGGAAAATCTAGCCTTTATGGTGAATTCGTTCCCATAGATTATCTTCCTTTTTAGTTTCATTGCAACAGAGGTTCACAGGAGTATTCCTTTGAGGACAAAACCTCCTGGTGCACCTAAAATTAGAAGAGGTGTAAGAATTTAAAGGGGAGCCTTGCTGTTCTGGCATCCAGTGTTGTTGGTATAATAAAGCTCCTGAAATCCCAGACAATGTGAGAGATTGGCTTTGGGGCCTATACCCTTTGATCACTGATAAGAATAATATCTGAGTGAACTTGAGCTTCAATTTGGAACATTTTGCTTTCAGTTTGGCTGATAAGAATATGCAGAACTTTGATCTAAGGACACTTCAGCCAAGGATGTAGTCAGACACCCCGCCCCCTTACACAGTGAACCTTCCCACACCAGTTTCCAATGTTACCATCACAACAGCTGCTTGAAGGCAGCTGACACTGGACTCCACCTGCTCTTCCTTTTCCTGATTTCCTTTTCCTTACTTAGTCTACTCACAATTCCATTCTCTGTCAGCATCCAGGTTTCCACTAAAAGTTATCCTGTTTGGGGCCGGAGCGATAGCACAGCGGGTAGGGAGTTTGCCTTGCACTTGGTCGACCTAGGTTCGATCCCCGGCATCCCATATGGTCCCCCAAGCACCGCCAAGAGTAATTCCTGAGTGCAAAGCCAGGAGTAACCCCCAAGCATCGCTGGGTGTGACCCAAAAAAGCAAAAAAAAAAAAGTTATCCTCTGTTCTGTAAAGTTCTGTACATTGTTCCTAAGCTTCTGTAGGGCATGCTTTCTATTCTTGTCCTGAACAATAACCTAGTAGTATTTAACACGTATATAAATTTTGCACCAAAAGACAAAAAAAAAAAATCTGCCCTCTCAGACTCCCCTTTCAGGCACCTATAGTCATGGGACAGACTCTGGGCTCTAGTTGTGTGTTCCGGCCTATAGGACAGCATATAGGCTAAGAAATAACTTAGTCCCCATGATCAGAGTTAGGCTCTGTTGCTATGTTAACCAATCTTGCTCCTTTGACAAGGTGTTAAGTTCAGGAGCGCTCTTATGTGAACTTGAGCAAGTTACTTCACTTCATTGACCCTAAATTTCACTGCTTAGCCTTACCTTCCTTTTTTTTTTTTTTTAATCAAAGTCCAGGTGTTTTTTTTTTTTTTTTTTTTTATCTAAAATTAGACTGCTTTGTTATCCAGAAGATCAAATCCTGAATGCAAAGAAAAAAGGAGTCAAGAGTCAAGGATGTGCCTCAGTGGTAAAGTGTATACCTTGCATACATGAGGCTCCAAGTTTGATTCTCCATACCACCACACACACCCCCAAAAAAGGGTCTGGAGGAACAGTTCATGGGCTTACAGCAGATGCCTTGCAAACACACAATCACAAGTTAAAATCTCCAGTGTCCCACATGCACCACCCATGATCTTGTAAGCTCTGCTTATCTGTGATCCCAGTGCTGCAGGTGATTTCCAGCCACTCTGCAGCCATGTGTGTGTAAGCTAAAAAAAAGGTGTATATTGGACCAGAGATAGTACGGCAGGTAAGGATTTTGCCTTAAGTTCCAATTAGAATTCCCAGCATCACAAATAGTCCCCTGAGCACTGCTTCATTTCAGGAGCTTCATTATACCGACAACACTGGATGCCAGAGCAGCAAGGTTCCCCTTTAAACTTTCTTTTTAAGGTTTTTTTTAAAAAATAATTTGGGGGGGGGTCACACCCAGCGATGCACAGGGGTTATTCCTGACTTTGCACTCAGGAATTATTCCTGGAGGTGCTCGGGGGACCATATGGGATGCTGGGAATCAATCCCAGGTCAACTGCATGCAAGGCAAACACCCCACTGTGCTGTCACTCCAGCCCCCAAAATAGATACATTTTTTTAAAGTTTTTTTTTTAACCACACCCAGTGATGCTCAGGGGTTACTGTACACTCTGCATTCAAGAGTTACTCCTGGCGGTGTTCAGGGGCACCATATGGGATGCCAGGGATCAAACACTAGTCAGCTAGATGCAAGGGAAGTACCTTACCCATTGTATTATCTTTCCAGTTCAGCCTAAAACTGTTGAGGGCCGGAGACACAGTACAGGGATTAAGGCACTTGTCTTGCATGTGGCCAACTCTAGCTTGCTCCCCAGCACTGTCTTGCTTCCTGAGCACTACCAGGTGCAACCCCCAAGCACACGGCTGAGTTACCCTCAAAGGACTGCCTAGTGTGGGTTCAAATACTCTCCCCAAATTTTGAATAAAAGGGGAGGAGCTGAGGATGTAGTTCAGCAATACAGCATTTATCTTGCATGTGTGAGGCCCAGGGTTCAAAACCTGGCAACACACACACACACACACACACACACACACACACACACATACACACACAGAGTCAAATTCTTGGCATTTCTATTTTCAAAATGAACTTTTTTTTTTTTTCAGTTTTGGGTCCAGACCCAGCAGTGCACAGGGTTTATTCCTGGCTCTCTGCTCAGGTATCACTCCTGACAGGGCTTAGGATATCACATGGGCTGGACATTGAACCAAGGTCAGTTGCCTGCAAAGCAAGAACACTATCCACTGTAAGGCCCCCACATGAATTTTTCTTTTGTCTTTTTGGGTCACACCTGGCAATGCACAGGGGTTACTCCTGGCTTTGCACTCAGGAATTACTCCTGGTGGTGCTCAGGGGACCATATGGGATGCTGGGAATCAAACCCATTGCAAGGCAAACGCCCTACCCGCTGTGCTATCGCTCCAGTCCTCCAACATGAATTTTTAAAACCCAAAGCTTTTATGCTAGATTTCTTGCAATCCTGAAATTCAAAAACGTTGTTATTCTACCAGCATATGAAAAGGTTTGGGACTCAAAGAATGTAGTTCTGGGGTAGAGCACTTGTTTGCATGTGAGATTCTGGGTTTATTCTCCACACTGCAAAAAGATTTTTTAAAAAAAAATTTAAAAGGAGGTAACGAGGTATGCAGCTGTCAGAGCCAAGGACTGGAAACACAGTACAGCAGGTAGGGCACTTGCATGGCATGCGGCTGACCTAGGTTCAATCCTGGAATCCCATAATTCCCCAAGTACTGCCAGGAATAATTTCTGAGCATACAGTCACGAGTAACCCCTGATCATCACTGGGTATGCCCCCATTAAAAAATAAAAAATCTGGGGTGGTGCTATACTGGGATTCTTGGTGGTGGAATATGAGCACTGGTGAAGGGATGGGTATTCGAGCATTGTATAACTGAGATTTAAACCTGAAAACTTTGTAACTTTCCACATGGTGACTCAATAAAAAATAAAAAAAAAAATCACAACATGGGTTGGGTCTCTGAAAAAAAAAAAAAAGTCCACTCCCATCTCTTCCACCCAGAGATAGGGAGAGATTAGGGCCAATATTTTGGCAGAGTGGATGGTATCTGCTTCAGCCCTTATGAACACCTGTAAGGTGGTGGTCAAGTAGATAAGAAACCTGGTGTGTCTAGTGATGTGGACAGAAAGCAGATCAGCCTGGTGCTTACTTTGTGAAGACCTCAAAGAATATCAGAGTATCTCCTTGGACCAGACAGTATATCAGGTAAGGAACTTGCTGTGGCATGTGGCTGATCAGGTTTGATTCCCTGAACAGAGTCAGGAGTGATCTCTGAGAACTGCCAGATGTGATCCAAAAGCCAAAACCACAACAACAATATTAATAAAAGAGTATATCCTCAGGTCCTAAAACACTTAAGTTGTTTCAAGAGCATACAGATTACTAGAATGGGGTTTCTGCAACATAAAAAAAAAAAAAAAAAAGGAATAAGCAGCCCCAAAGCAGATGAACTTTGACAGTCTAAGCTCAAGGCTTGGCATAAATATAGTCATCTGTGGGCACAGCAGAAACCACAGACGAAAGCTTACAGCTCTCAGGAGGCCCTGTACCCCTGAGCTATAGGAGAGGAGAAATGATGACCTAGGACTAGACAGCTTCCGTTCCCTCACTCCTTATTCTAGGCCACAACAGAAGCTCTGTATGATGTAACTGTGACCTGGAGAGGAAGGACAGAACACTTGTGATAGAGTGCACCCCTGAAATGACTGATTACTGAATGCACTCATTAAGAATCAGCCACACTCTTTTTCTGCTATATTGGAGGTAGATACTATAGGAAGTAATGGGGGGTGGAAAGGGAGGCCAAACATAATTGGGCCTCATACAGTGGTGATCAAGACTTAACCTGGCTCTGTGCTGACAGGTCACTTTAGGTGGTGTTTGGGGGACCATTTTGTGATGTCAGGGATCAAGCTAGGGTCTACTGCATGCAAAGCAAGCACCTTAATCCCTGTACTATTTCTCCGGTCCCTTGCAGAAAGTAAGAAATTAAGATAGCTATCATGTTGGCACACCCTACTTTTCTGATTTTAAAATTCCATGTAGCCCCAGATACATGGAAACCATGTAGACTGCTGTCCCACACTATGGATTTGGTGAGGTATGTGGTGGATTCCCTTCTTTAGTTTCAATCTCATTTTTTATGGACTGGGCCATGGAACAGGATGGCAGTGAAAATTGTTTTGAGTCATCAAAACTTGCCAAGAATGAAAATGCCAAATGTTGGCAAGCATGTGGAACAATTGGAATTCCTACACGTTACTGGCAGGAATGCAAATAGGTACATTTCAGAAAACTGGCATTATCTACTAAAGTAAACATACATCCCCTTGGCTCAGTAATCCCTATTCTGGACAAATACCCAGCAGAAATAAGTCCTTGTGTCCACCAAAAGATATATTTAAGAATGTTCACAGCAACTTTATTTGTAAGGAGAAAATGAATAATGAATCTATCAACTGTAATAGAAAAGAATAAATTGTAGTACATTCATACAATGTAATATTAAACAGCAATGGAAAGAAACTCCACTGTGGGTATATAACACCATGAATAATACCATGGAGGAGTAAATAACACCAGGGATGAATCTCACAGAGATAATATTGAGCTAATGCACAAGTACTCATTGAACTTCACTGAAATAAAGACTAAAAAAGAAGCAAAAGCAAAGTCATCTTAGAGTAGAATAATAGTTACCTTTGACTGGAATGAGGGAAATTTCTGGAGTGCTAGACATTTTCTCTTTTGATCCAGGTGGTAGTTTTATTGGCTCATGAATATGTAAAACTCACTGAATTATAATCTTGAAGTTTTCACTGCATGCAAGCAATAATACATTTTGGGGGCTTATTTTTGGGCCATTCCTGGTGGTGTTCAGGACTTACTCCTGGTTCTGCACTCAGGAATCACTCCTGGCAGACTCAGGAGACCATACAGAGCCCAGGTTGGTCACATGCAAGGTATATGACCTACCTGCTATATTATCGTTCTGGTCCCAGCCCTAATGCAATTTTTAAGAGGGCACATTTGGCCAGTGCTGGAGGGGAGATAATACAGTGCCTCTGGGATCAAACCTTTTGTAAAGTATGCACTTCCCCTTTGAGCAATCTCCCCAGCCCCATAATCAATTTTTAGAGTTCTGTGAAACTGATATTATATACTGTTGGATGCACAGAATGTCAATTCCAGAAGGAACTTTTACCCCTGTAGTCTCTCTCAGATGGATGGCCCATCCTTCATAGCTGATACTAGAGGAGTGATAGATGATGCTGAGAGAAGATGAGGGATTTTTAAGATCTTTGTGCCCAGGGAGGACTTATCTGGTAAGCACCTAAACATTCAACTGAGGCCTTGAACAAAACTGCATAAAGAGGCACTCTTGAACTTTGTTTGTTTCAGGCAGCCAGTGTTGTGCTTCCCCTTGTGAGTTCTGGAAGCTCCAGGCAGAACTGGCATCTACACCTAAGTGGTAGAAGAAAGAACCTCGGATCTGAATCTGCACACCCAAGCATCAGACAACTATGGGCCCAGGCTGGTTTGGAGAGTTTTGCTAAGATAAAGTGTAACTATATATGAGATTGAGATGGAGTGAGTAACCAGCCTGAAGGAAATGGGAAGCTTTAAATTCTAAAGCTAGGTCTCTAGCTCATCACAGATGAGTCAAGTGTCCCAGAACAACAAAGGATACTTACTGCAACACTCGCTGCTCCCCATCCCCCCCAGAGGAAAATTTTTGTACATATGGAGGTGTCCTTGTTGAATTCAGAATGGCCATGCTGGGCTCAGCAAAGGGAAAGCTTTGAGTGGGACGACCCTGTCTATTCCCGTTTGGCCTGGACCAATCCCACGAACCACCAGCACTGACTCACTCTGGCCAGCAGATGGAGCCAGAGGACCAGAGGCGATTCAGGGGACATCTTCACTGGCCTGCACACAGCACCAACTCCCCCAACTAAAAACAAAACACAGTGAAGTATCGATACACTTACACACAGGACATTTATGCTAACACCTGAAAAATTAGGTTTTTTCTCCCAGAAAAGCAAGCTATTTTACATGATGGTCACGAGGTATAACAGCATGCCCAACCTACCATCGGGCATAATTGTGCTATGTGTGACTGTGAAGGTTTCTCCAAGCCATTCCTGGTAATTAACCTCACAGGAGTTATGTCAAAGAGGAACACCCCAGCCCCCCCCCCACACACAACTCTACTGCTTTGCTATTAGTATCTTTTAAACTAGGTAAGATTAAACAAAACAAGGTCTGGGGAAGACAGTTCAAGGGAAGAGAACATGCCTTGCCTATGCAAGGCCCCAGTTAAATTTCTGGCACTGATGGCTTCTTATGCACCATCAGGAGGTCTCTGAGCACCAAGTTATTAGGCACACTCAGCTGGGCTGAGCAGAGTAATACAGGAGTCCCTAGCACTGCTGGGTATGACCCTAAAAATACACTTAAAAACTGAACACCCATATAGAACAGAGTTGGGGGCTGGAGCTGCTGCTTAGCACTTGCCTTGCATGTATGAAGTCCTGGGATTGATCTTTAACACCACCAAACATCAACAACAAAAAATAGATCAGGGTTGGGAGGTGACACCTAAGGGGTGTCACTCAGTGCTAGAGCACTTGACTACAAAGCCAGGAGGTGCTTGTGGTATCAAGTCTTCCCTACCAGAATGAACTGTTAACACTAATTAAAAAAATTTTTTTATATATTATTTGGAGACCATAAGTGGTGGCAGTCACTCCTGGAGGGCTGCGGGGGATCAAAACTAGGTTAGATGTGTGCAAGGCAAGCATCCTGACTGCTGTACTATCTCTCTGATCCTTGATAGATATCATCATACATGTCCAAATCCATTGTATGTACACCAAGAGTAACTCCTAATGTAAACTACTGACTCTGGATGATGACGTTATTGTAGTTTCCTCCATTTTAACAAACACACCATGCTGGAAAACAATGTTGAAAATGGGTTGAGGCTATGCATACATAGGGAGCATATGTTAAGCCATTCTCAATTACTGTGAACCCCCAAATTTCCTCAAATCCTATGAAAACAAGTGCTGAAACTGGAAGAAAACTAATCATTTTCTTAGGCCTTGAAGACTGCTCAATGTCTGGAATACAAACTAAGGTATGCAGGAGGTCCCTTGGGCACTAAGAGGAATGACCAAGCATTGTGTTGGGAGTGAGCAGTCTCTGAATACCCCAAAGAAAAAACAAACAAAAATAGTTGGGGATTGCATGTCCCAATCTGGTTATACCTCTTTTTCAATTTAAATGTATCTATTTATTCACATTCACTGTTGAAGTTTCTTGGTTCTCAGTTACAATAGTTTGGCTGTTGCCGAGTTGAAAAGTTTTCTTCTTAAGCCTCTTCAAATTCCTTACAATTGACTCATATCAAAGTTCTTGTGATAGTCAAATTACTCCACAAACTACAGGATCTTGGTTATCAGGATACTGATTTGGGTCACCACGCAAGAAAGACAGCGTAGAGGATGGAGAGATTTCAGAGAGCTGGCATTGGAGGCCCCAAACAATGCACAAGGTGTGGGTGTGGCCCCACTAGCCCTGCCAACTCATAAATAATCCAGGTAAACTGCCTGTCATGTGGGAAATGCTCAGCACTGTATATTATTTGTTAGCTGTTTTCTGCCATTTCAAGAACCGAACATTCAATACCTATTACTCCCACTGGTTACTTGTATTCTGTTAGAATTCACCTAACAGAAACAATCACTTCAGTACTCTTACTCATGAACAAATGCTGAGAGCACCAGAAACTCAAACTAGTTCAGAATTTCAGCTACTGGGCAGGAGACAGCTCAGCGGGCTGAGCGTATATTTGCATGCAAATGGCCTAGGTTCAATTCCTAGGATAAGTACCCAAGCACTACTGAGTATGGTCTCCTCACAGAAACAAAACAAAAAAAATAGGGGCTGGAGAGAAAGCGTAGCAGATAGGGCACTAGCCTTGCACGTGGCTGACCCGGGTTCAATCTTGACACCCATATGGTCCCCCGAGACTGCTAGGAGTGATTCCTAAACATAGATCCAGGAGTAAGCCCTGAGTACTGCCAGCTGTGGCCCCAAAACAAAAAGTAACACCAAAAAAATCAAAACAAAATGTCAGGTGTAAAAGCATGTATTTCAGGGGGCCAGATAGTACAGTGTGTAGGGTGCTTGCAGCCAACCTGGGCTCAACCTCCAGCACCCCATGATTCCCCAAACCCCACCTTGGACAGTGATCTCTGAGCACGGAGACAGGAGGAAGATAAGTTGTCTTGCATGCATCAGACACTGGCCTATCCCCAGCACTATATATACGGTCCCCAGGAGTGACCTCCATCAGAGCCAGAAACCCCCTGAGCACTAGAGGATACCCCCAACCCCTCCATTCCTGGCTTTGGGGCCAAGAAATAGCTCTAAGGGTTGGCCCACAGGCTTTGCATGCATGTACCCAAGGTCCGATTCCCCAGTACTAACAGGATTAACCCCTACTCCCCCAATCCTGGCACTAAAGCCAGGAGTAGCCACTAAACACTGTCCAATATGGCTGGAAAAATAAAAGAAATGAAAATCCTGGCTTCTACATCTCAATTAGGGTTAAAGTTTTCAGGCATTGCAGTTGAGAACTGGAAAGATAGTATAGGGTTTATTAAAGTACAGGTACTGCATACAACTGTTCCCATCCCTGGCACTTCATGGTTTTAAGCACTGCTGGATGGCCTGATAAATACCCCGGGGTCCTCACACAGAACCACCAGCCTAGCTCTCTGAGAATCTTTTGCAAAGCACCCTGGAGTGTCCAGAGCCTGGAAGCATCCTCCCCCCCAATAACTGAAGTTGGAAAATTCCCCAATAATGCAAAAATGAAGACTAAACAAAGTATCTACAGCTATGTGACAGTGATACCAAAGAGACATATCCAAGTCTCTTGTGGGGAGGGAGGAAGGGTTGGAGCCACACTATACTATGTGCAGGGGTCACTACAGGCTCAGGGAGCCATATGTGGTGGTGGGGATCAAACCTGGGTTAGATATATGCCAGGAAAGCACCTTACCTACTTTAAGATCTTTCCAGCCCTGTAACCAAGTCTATTATCAACTTGACCTTTCTCAGTTACTGTACTACACCCCAAAGATCTTGCCTCATTTGAAGTCTAAGTCCTCCACAAGTTTCCACAGGTGAAGGAATAGAATACTCAGCAGTCTTTAGTTACATATCACAGGAAAGATTAAGATAATGGTTTGTTTGGACCCAAACAAAGACAATTACTGCCCTCTACTGCTAGTGACTGGTATGACTAACATGTACTCAATGCAGGTTGAAGGGGAAAAAAACCAACCACTATTCTTAGTATGGGGATTCTAGAGTACAATCCTCTGTCAAACAAGGCTACTTTTCCATTGTCAGCTCAATTTAACACACACCTCAGTCCTTCAGTGCTGATGGTTACGGGGCTTACCTTGTCAAGGGCAGCAAGGTCCAACAGCAAGAGTATTACTTTCAGTTAATCTGGTTTATTTCACTGTATCTTAAAACCTTTTCCCTGAGACATGCTGACAGATTTTTGTCTGAGAGGTAGGGTGTGAATGAAATCGGGCCACACTAAGAACTGCTCAGAAGTGACCCCTGGCTGTGTTCCAGGGACCATATGCAATGCTGAAGATTTGAACAATGGCAGGTGGCATGCAAGCACCTTAGTCCCTGTATACGCTAAAACTTTTTCTCCCCCAGGGACCACAGTTGGCAGTGCTAGGGAGACCATATGCAGTGCTGAGGATTGAATCCAAGTCAGTCACATGCAAGGCAAGAATACTGCCTGCTGTGCTACCTCTATGGCTATATATAGTGGGTTAAAAAAAAAAATTTTTTTTGAGGGGAACATCAAAACAGTACCCAGAGGTTCAGGGAACCACTCTGCCATTTGGCCCCGACAACTCAGAGATTGGTACCTGCAGTGCTGGAGGCCACACGTGTGTTGGGGGTGGGGGGGAAGGCAGGGGTGAGGTGGTTGCTACACCGTTTTTAACATTTCATTAGTCCAGACAGCAGTATCTGTACTATCACACTCAAGATTTTCAGTCCTCTGAGCATTGTTTTTTGTGTGTGCATGTGTTTACGTGTGTAGGGAGGGAGGTGTCATGGATTTGAGGGCCACACCCGGCTGGCTATGGAAAGCATGGATTCAACCTTATCGAGCACTTCTCTGGTTATGAACTTCCAACCTTGGGCATTGAACCATAGTGTCTGCAGACTATCAATGCACTAAGAAAGGAGTATTGGGCTAGAGAGATAATGCATAGGCACTTGCTTAGCACGCCACTGGCCCAGACCAATCCCTGGTACCCTATATGGTACAGATAAACCAGGAGTGAACTGTATACTGCCCATACAATGCAACCACTCAGATCATCCATTTGGGGAGGAAGAGCAGGTAAATTTTCCAAGTGGTGCTCAGGGGACCCTGGGGCCAATCCCAGTAGTACTCAGCCAATAAGAATAACAGGTCCAAGGACGAGGTGTCGCTCAAACCCGCAAGTAACAGCCTGCCATGGGGAGTGACTCCAGTGGTGCTTAGGGGTGGCCATTATACTGTCAGTAAGTTTCACCTACAGACTGGATGACTGGCAATACCTAGAGCAGTTCCAAGTGGGCTATTCTTTCCTTAGAATTGGACACAGAGAAAGAGGAACAGTTTTCCCATAGTCAGGAGTAGTAACAGTAAAAAAATGGCCCCTTTCTCCGGAATTCCATTATGAGCTATAGGGGCTGCAGAGAGAGTATAGCAGGGAAGGCACATGTTTGCCTCACCGGCAGCTGACTCGAGTTTAGTCTTTGGTTCTACATTGGACCCCTTAACCCTTGCCAGGAATCATCTGAGGTAGGCCCTGAGCATAGATGGGTGTGGTCCCAAACCCAAACCCCCAAACAATTATTAACTATAATTACCTCTTTTTACCTCCTTTCTCTTGGGAGGAATTTTGGTCCGAGAATGTTGAAACATACAACCTGCTTTTGGTGCCCAATCCATTTATCTTGGATTTATTCAGGGAACTGGGGTTCAACTTCTGAACTGACCCCATGGTGAAATCCTTACAGCTCATGCTCAGGGAGCCCAAGGGCTACATACTGGTGCCTTACGGGGTCATATAGTCTGCCAGGCATGCATTCACTTTGAGCTATCTTTTGCATCTCTACTTCCTCTTAACAATTGGTGACTGAGATTTCTATATTTAACTCTTAAATCAATTTGCACTTAATACCATAATTAATATTTTCCTTCTCTCAAACTGATTAATGATAAATGCATCCGCTGATAAATGAACATTGACTTCTACTTACTGGATAGCCCTGACTATAAATCAGCAATGCTGTTTTAACATTTCATTTGTCCAGACAGCAGTATCTGTACTATCAATATATACATAATATAAAGCCGAAATACAATCCTAATATGCAAGGCAAACTATTTTTGAAACAAGTATGAAGGTCAGGCATGCCCCAAATAATATGCTATTAATAACAAAATATGTACTAGACTATAAATGTACAACTATCAAGGACAGAAACCTTAGTTACAAAACAAAAAGCTTAAAATGGGGCCAGAGGGAAAGCTCATCGTGACAAGCTATACTTTGCACTGCAGGGGCCCAGGTTTGATCCCTAGCACAGCAAGGTCCCCCAAGCACTCACTGGGTGTGGCCCCTCCCACCAACCCCCCAAAAGTTTAAAATGTCAACTTATTAGAAATATTAAAATTTTTCTTTTGCGAACAGGAGACATCCAAAACACTGCTTAGAAGTCAAGGGGATGGAAGGGAGGAGGGTGCCTCTATTCCCTATAATACTTGGCTAACCATTTCAGTGGATGGCTCAGTAAATGGCTGTCCCAGCTGTGCTATAATCTAATAGTACCAACATGTAGTAGTGGGAACTGAACTCATGACTTGTATATGTACTTTCCAGCCCTCTGATCTATTCCCACTGCCAAAAGATTAAAATATTAATGAAAAAAGTTCTAGCTAACAGCTAATGGAAACAATCCACTTCATTTCTAGGAACACATTTAGGTAAAAAGCAAGAGACTCCTGATACAAAACAAGTAGAAGTCACCACTAAGAGCATCACATGTCCTTTTTTTCCCTGGCCGCACCTAAAGGTGCTCAGGGGACCACAATGGGGACTGAACCTGGGCTGGTCATGTCCAAGGCAGGTGCCCTACCAGTTTTCTCTCTTTGGCCGCTCAGATGACACATTTTAATAACTTACCCAAACCCATGATTACCACAAAACCAAATTTTCTTAATAAAGGATTAAAGGATAGTTCTTTCTTTTCTTTTTTTTTTGCTTTTTGGGTCACACCCGGTGATGCTCAGGAGTTACTCCTGGCTCTGCACTCAGGAATAACTCCTGGCGGTACTCGGGGGACCATATGGGATGCTAGGAATTAAACCCGAGTCGGCCTCGTGCAAGGCAAACGCCTACCCGCAGTGCTATTGCTCCAGCCCCAAAAAAGGATAGTTCTTAACTCTCCAGGGAAACTTCAACGTACCCATGTCTGTATATTCATCCAAATAACAAATCTGTGGACCAATTTAAGTTGAAAATCACAAAATAACCATACTTTTCCAATAAAGGTAAGACTTTCTGAACTAGAACTCAATACTTTGCTTTACATTTCCATTTAAAGCACATGCACTGCAACAACAACATACATGGGAGGCAGGGGGGATGAGCTGTATTTGCTTGGGACAGCCAAGCCAAACCATGAGCATCATCACTATCAATTCCTTTCTTTTCTTACAAGTCCCAAAACAAACTTCTGTAAGTCTTCAGTATAAAATAATTAACAGATCTTTGGCCCTTTTTCTTTTTAAAGAGGTTTAATGAAAGTTCTTTATTGTTTTTGGGCCACATGCTGGGCTCAGGACTTACTTCTGGTGGGTCTCAGGGGACCACATAGGGAGGTAAGAATTGAACACACACAGACCACATGCAAGGCAAGCACCCTATCTGGTATGCTATCATTCTGGCACTATTCCAGAAAGCCTACCTTAAACTGATCTACCTATGAAAGCTATGAATTGAGTAACAGCAATGACTTCCTTTTTGGACCATACCCAGAAATGCCCTGGGGTCATACTCCTGGCTCTGTGCTCAATGGTAACTCTTGGCAGGCTCAAGAGACCATATGGGGTGCCCCATGTAAGACAAATATCCTATACTCCAGCCCACACTTTCCATTTTAAATGGCTAAAGCCCTATCTTTCACTACAATTAATGCATCTAGACACTAAATCAATCTAACCAAAACTGCTTTTCTGCTGTTAAGATTTCTTTAGAGCATTTGTACTTTGGTGACAGTACGAGATGTCAACTACAAAATATGCACCTTTAGTCAATTGTTATCGCAAGACCTAAATGACAGCTGCTTGCTATCTAAATAACTTGGATATTAAACTAAAATGACTATACACTGAAAATTGTTTGTTCAGTTAGAAAGTCAAAGCTGTGGGGCTGGAGTGATAGCACAGCGGATAGGGTGTTTGCCTTGCACGCGGCCGACCCGGGTTCGATTCCCAGCATCCCATATGGTCCCCTGAGCACCACCGGGAGTGATTCCTGAGTGCAGAGCCAGGAGTAACCCCTGTGCATCGCCGGGTGTGACCAAAAAAAAAAAAAAAAAAAAATCAAAGCTGAAAAGTAAATTTATGGGCCAGAGACTAAGCACAAGATCTGCATGCAAGAGGTCTAGGTTTGATCCCTGGTAACTCTATTGGTGTCCCAAGCACCACTGAGAGTGACCCCCAAAGTTGAAAGCAGCCTCTGAAGCAGCACCATGCATGTTCCCCTGCTCTAAGAAATTTATTTCTTGTGAAGGCATGAAATAATGTGAAATGGAGAAAAAAAACTAAGGGTGGCTTTTTGCTCTGATCACCTCCACAAGCCACCAAATGTACTACTGGAATAGATAAGATAAAAACAAAGTAGCCCAGCTTGACTGAGAAAGAGAACCATATTTTTATAGGGTAACATTTATGGGGGCTGGAGTGATAACACAGCGGGTAGGGTGTTTGCCTTGCACTCGGCCAACCCAAGTTCAATTCCTCTGTCCCTCTTGGAGAGCCTGGCAAGCTACTGAGAGTATCCTGTTCGCACGGCAAACCCTGGCAAGCGACCCGTGGTGTATTCAATATACCAAAACAGTAAAAAGTCTCACAATGGAGATGTTACTGGTATCTGCTCGAGCAAATCGATGAGCAACAGGATGACAGTGATACAGTGAACATTTATATCGTCAAGCATCTTATTGGAAAAATAAATCCAAATACTTACTGCCCATTCCAAATTCAATGCAGTATAAGGCAAAAAAATTTTATTACTACACTCATACAGGTGTCCTAAGGTTTTGCCCTGGTAGCTTCAGATGATCAAGTATCAGTTTCTAAAGAAGGACTATTTTCACTTTCTAATCTTACTCAAGAGGCTAAAAAAAGGTGGAGGGGTGGGGAGAGAAGTCATTCCATGCTTAGAACTGCCACTTCATTCCAAATGTCATTATGATTTTTGGTGAAATCACATAACACTAAACCATGATCCAGCAAGAGTTTTCTATTTGGTTTAACTAGTATCACTTAAAAAGAGCTTGATACAGAATAATGCTTAACAGGTTATCTTATCTGAGACAAATTTAACTCTAAGATCACATGACAAATAATGTACAAATAAGTGCTAAGAACTTGCCAACCTGTCCATCACTTTAAAAAGTCCATATAACATACACAGCAATGTCATATTTATAACCAGAAACCGCACTGATTGCTAAGCAGACATTCAGTTAAGCTCTACCAGAAAACATGCTGCTTTATTAAAACAAAACCCCCAAACCATAAATCTCAATTATATGATTTTACAGTCAGATCCTATTGAAATAACACACAATTCCCTTTTGCACACATGTTAATATGCAGAAAGAACCCCTGAAAAGCACACAGGGCAATCTAACAAACTATACTATCTAGACAAAAACTAAATCCTGAAATTCATCAAAGTAATGTCAAGAAGTAACCAGAGAGATTATGTAGTGGGCTTGATTTTTATTGTTCTTTACCTAGAATTCTAAAAGTTCTAAAATTTATGTATCTTTTAAATAAACAGCACCATCTTGCCCATTGATACAATTGAAATTTGACTTTCTCAGTTCTTAGTTCACAAGTTTATTATGAAAAACACTGCAGTGCTCTTGTGCAGTAACATCGTCTTACGGGTGGGGGGTAGGGGGAGGGAAACAGTTCTGTTCAACTCACCAGGTCCTGACAATAACAAAGAACAACATGAGGCTGAGATTTAAGAAGGGAAATAAACCGAGTGCAGACAAATCATACAATTAAATTAAACGGTATCCCTGAAAATAAACAAAACGATTTCAAAACTCACAAGTAGAGGGTAGGCCTTGGTACTTATTTTTAAAAACGTTCATTAAGCTCCAATGATTGTTTGCTGCTATCCTTATCTACAGTCATGCTGAGTAAAGCTATAGCTAAATGGAAGTTAAATTGTATTCACGAGGTGTTAATGTTTACATCTTATTATCTGCAGTCTCTCAGAGAAAGCAAAAGTAACTACAAATAGTGCTATGCCAGAAACTGGTTTCTTGACCAACAATGTCGCTTCAGCATGCAATGAACTGGTTCATTCTAAAGTGGTCACGGCTGTTGATGACAAGAGGCTTTGTATTTTTATATGGCACATCTTTTGGTCCGTGTGAAAACAAGTTTTTTGAATGTTAACTATTCTCTGACACTTTGGAGTTACTGTTGCTCTTCCCATTTCCATTAGGTCAATATACGGTTCATGGCAATACTGTACAAGTTTAAAATTTCATTACAGGAAGTAGTCTGGGGTACGACGAGTAACATGTGGCTCGCCTCTGCGAGGAGCTGGGTCAAACTGCAAGCTGCAAAATAAGAATTTTGTTTCAAATTATCAATGTACTCATAATCAAGAATATTATTTTTAAAAAATATATACAGCTTTTTCCCATTCAATTTTAGCCCAAACGTAGTATTCCAGGTAAAACTATATATTCAGAATATAGCAAACAAACTACACAGGTAGTTTAATAAATACTTACAAAGAGTATTTTAGAGTATCATCAAGTTCCATGATTGCAGCTTGGTTACCACAACGATAACAATAGTTCGGGGCACTGAAAATCGTTACTACGTTCCGGTCATGGCACCAGTTATATCCCTACAAGGAAGGAGTTTAAAACAGAAACAAAAGAATTATTTTAGGGACAGAGAGAACAGCAGGTATGACGCTTGTCTTGCATGCAGGGTCCAACCCCAAGTGATGTACCCCGACAATGCCATGTGGCCCCAAGACAAAACCAACCAAACCAGAGAGATAGTTCAACAGGTTGAACATCTGCAGAAAGCCTGGGTTCGATCCGAGAACGATATGGTCCATATTGGACACAAAGCCAGGAGCAGCCTCAATAAAATACAAAAACCCATTTTACTGTTTAGTACATATAACGGTTCATTCATGTTCAAGAGAAGATCTCACTTTGCCCCCAAGAGACAAAAAATGTTAATAACTCTGTTGCTGGATGACTTAATAATTCTCTGTACTACTTAAAAAATATCTTGGGCCAGAGAGGTAGTACAGTGGATAGGGTTCCTGCCTTGTACACAGCCAACAAGATTCTATATGGTCCCCATGAGCCCACTAGGTATGATCTCTGAACAGAGTCAGCAGTCAACCCTTGAGCACTACGAGGTGTGGTCAAAACTTAGAACAAATATAAACAAACAACAAAAAAAAACTAAGCCCACCTAGGTTATTAACTAAAAGTTTAACACAAAGGATAAACTGCTTCTTATATTATTTGGTCTTCTGTAATTCATACTGATTATTCTTTCTTTTAGAAGGTGGAGGAGGGGCTGGAGTGATAGCACAGCGGGTAGGGCGTTTGCCTTGCACGCGGCCGACCCGGGTTCGATTCCCAGCATCCCATATGGTCCCCTGAGCACCGCCAGGGGTAATTTCTGAGTGCAGAGCCAGGAGTGACCCTTGTGCATCGCCAGGTGTGACCCAAAAAAAAAAAAAAGCAAAAAAAAAAAAAAGAAGGTGGAGGAGGGGCACCTAGCGATGCTCAGGGGTTACCCCTAGTTCTGCCCTCAGGAATCACTCCTGGCAGGTTTGTAGAACCTATGAGATGCCGGGGCTTGAATCAGGGTTGACCACGTGCAAGTTGCAAGACAAATGCCCTACCAGTTGTTCTATCTCTCTGGTCCCTAATTACGCTTATTGCACTGACCTTAAGACAATTCAAAAATGGGTTTATGTCTATTCCTTGTGGAGCCAGACATATTTCCAGAGACTAAAACCTTATTAAGATCCCTTCTCAGTCAGAAGTAGAGTCCCTAATTTGCCACTGGCCATTTGATGCCTCTAGGATGTCGAGTCTCATTTCTTCAGTCATCTGAATGCACAAGTTACTCTTAAAGTATTGTTCAAAACACTTTCCCTCCCCCATCTGATCTGATCTGAGACAGAGAAAGAGAGAGAGAGAAAGTGGGGGCTGCAGTTTGCTGAGTAGCAAACCCAGTGCCTCATGCATCAAAGTATGCACTCTACCATGAGCTATACCCTTTTCCTAGCAAAGATTTTTTTTCCTTCCCTTTTTACGTCACACCTAGCAATGCTCAGGGGTTACTCTTGGCTCTGCACTCAGAAATTACTCCTAGAGGTGCTTGGGGGACCATCTGGGATGCCGGGGATTGAACCTGGATCAGCCGCGTGCAAGGCAAACACCCTATCCACTGTACTATTGCTCCGGCCCCAAGGCAGATTTTATTGTAAGCAATCAGAGATGTATTTGTATTAGGTATGCTATTCAACGTTTCTATTTTTCTACATCCAGCAACACTCAAGGGACCATATCGGTGCAGGGGATCAAAACCCTGGTTAGCCATATGCACTGTACTTTATTTATCTCCAGTCCTCAACTATTCAATGTTTAAAGCTAAGCAGAAGGCCCCTGATTCACCGTTGAGATATAGTTACAAGATTTCATGTCTGAGTTACAATCACACAATGATCTCTCCACCAATGCACATTCCCCACCACCAATATCCCCAATATCCCCGCACCTTTCCCAACCTCCCACTGTCTCCAGAGCAGACAATATTCCCCATACTCTCTACTTTTGAGGCCCCTTTTTCTTTAGTTTCTTCGATTACCTATAATCCTAGCATTCTTTCTAGTTTCTCCCCATAAACAATGTTAAATACATAAACAAAATTTAGAAAAATATTACTACTCCTTGCATCTTAATTTCCCATCCTTAAGTCTTTAGCAAAGAAGAGGGGTAAAGAATAGGCTTTGCATGTGTAAAGCACCTGGTTTGCTTTCTGGAACCACAAAAACAAAAAACAAAACAAAACAAAAAACCAAAAGAAACGAAGACCAGAGTGTTAAGTACTTGCTTGTCTTGAACACAGCCAAGCTAGGTTGGATTCCTGCCTGGCACCCCTATGGTCCCACCAGGAATGATCCCTGAACACTGCTGGGTGTGGTGTTAAAAACAAAACAAACCCCCCCCCCCCCACACACACACCTAAGCACTGTACAATCATTAAAATTCCTGAAGGGTGGGGTGATAATACTGGGCAGTTAAGGCACTTACCTGAATTTAACAAGGCCAACCCGCAGACCCAAGTTTAACCCCTTAACCCCCAGCACCACATTTGGTGGCCTCTGCACTATCAAGATCCCTGAGCAGAAAAGTCAGAAGTAAACCCTGAGCACTGCTGGGGAGGAGAGAAGGACCCCCATCCTAAAAAGAATTCCTGAAATACATTAACTATGAATTTAATTCTGGTAAAAATATTTACTTCCAGGGCCTGGAGTGATAGCAGAGTGGGTAAGGCATTTGCCTTGTACGCGGCTGACCCGGGTTCCATTCCCAGCATACCGTATGGTCCCCTGAGCATCGCCAGGGGTAACTCCTGAGTGCAGAGCCAGGAGTGACCCAAAAAGCAAAATAAATAAATAAATTTAATTCCAGAGTGTATCTATTGAAAAGACTCCCAAAGAATACACAAATATCATTCATTAAAAACTGCCCAGTATCTTCTTTTATCAAGTTTCCTTAAAGAGCAAGGGGGGAAAAAAGGTGAATTAGAGTTGAATAACAGAATATACCTCCATCACCAGCTGGTGGGCTCTAGACACCAACGTGAGGCCATTGGCATGATTGAATGTCTCAGAAATATCTTGCCCGAAGGTGTAACCAGCTCCCCGGGGAGATATACCCCAACCACCACGGTCATCTGGATCTGACCACAGCAAGTCACACATGGGACCCTAGAAAAGCAAATTAGTTATAAATTGACACTTGCAGAAATGTTAATACATGATTTATCAGAAATAGCAAGCTATAAGGAATACTTTTTTAGTGGAATTTGTTGAAAATGGTAAAAGGGTTTTGCAGTTAAATCCAAATACCAATCTATGCCAAAGAAAACTACTTCCAAATGTCTTTGAGGCACAGCCTACATCAATGAGTCCCAAGAACTTCAGGCCTTAATAAATAAACTCAACTCTACTATGTGAATGACATTATAAGCAGTACAGTCTGGTAATTACAGAGGCTTTGAACACAACCATTGAGGTGCTAAACTGATTGGTCCTATAGCTGTTGTCACTTTAGTCTCAATTCTGAATGTTAGCTTCTTCTGAAGAATAAGGATTGACAGAGTACGTACACCATGAGGTTGTTTTGCAATTACAGAGAATACAAATAAAAAACTAAGTTAAAATTAAATTTCTCCCCTCTAAGTTCTCTAAGATTTTATTACCAAATAAAAGTCAATACCTCATGGGGAACTTCTTGTAGGCGGTCAAGTGCTCTGATGTGATCCAGTGTATCTATAGATGGTGAGAGGCCACCATGTAGACAGAAGATCTGAAAAGAGTAGTTCATAATATTAATCCCACCTGAAACAAACTTTAAACATTCTTGACTAGTTGCTAGGCTCTCACCTGTTATCATTTAACCTCATTCATATTTCTGTAGTCGGCCAGAAACAGATTTATCTCTAGAGACGTTCTTTTAGCCTACTCTAAGGCACCGAGTACATGTCAATCAACTAATCTGAGAAGCTATTTCTCTGACCTCTTTGTTGACTACCTTTTCTCATACAATTTTCTTGTAATTTCTTTTGTGTACACCTCTACTTGGACCAATAAATAATTACATTTTCCACAGGTGACCAGAAACAGTCCAAGAGAATGAAAGGCCCCACCTTTTATTCCTCTAATCCCAATATGCAGTTCAGTGCCTGAGTCACAGAGGGCTCTTCAATAAAGCCTGAAAGGAATGTGAAGGGTGCCTGAGAGATAGTACAGTGGGCACGTCAGCCTTATATATGACTAACCTGAGATTTGAGTATAGAACCAAGAGTAACCACTGAGCATGTGTGTACACACACACACACACACACACACACACACACACACACACACACCCCAGAAGTCAAAGTAATGTGAACGTTTAAAAAAAAAAAAGTCCAAAACCTACAGAACTAGGGAGATCTCAAGGTTGGAGTGTATGTCTCACATATTCAAAGCTAACTTGAGCCTTGAGTACTGAAAACTCCCTCAAAGCACTGCCAGGATGGTCCTGGTGGCACTAAAACTAGTTAGCCAAATATCATAAGAAAGTGGACTTGAGCCCCCTGAGCATTGCATGTGAAGCACAGCCTTGTAACCCCTTAATGAGTCACCTAAATATTAAAATGCAGATTCCTGGAAAAAATTAGCAGTAAGTTTTAAGACCTACATACCTGCCCATCCACCAAGGCAGTGAGAGGAAGATAGTCAAAAAGATCTGTAAAGTATTTCCAAACATTTGCATTTCCATATTTCCTTAAGCACTCATCATAGAAACCATATACTTGTGTGATCTGTCTGCTCTCATGATTTCCTCGAAGAATAGTAATGCGTTCACGGTAACGAACCTACAACAATGATAAACAGTATCAACACCTGGCTTCTTCAATCATCAAGTAATTCTACAGGGAAACATTCAATTTTTGTAGAGAAAAACACCCCACATAACACAAAAGTGAAACTACACATCAACATAATTTGCCTATGATTCTCTACCATCCCTATCAACTAAACTCAAACCTCTGCTACCACCAACTTTATACTAGGCATAATCATTGCCTCTTTATATATCAAACACAATATTTTTAATAAGCAATTAAATAAATTTTGGGTTAATTTACTGTTATCCAACAATCATCATAGTGTGTAGAATCTTTCCACTATTCCAAAAAGATCTCATGGCTGCACTTGATGTCAACTCCCTTTCCTAGAACCAGAGATTTACTTTTTCTATTCAGGGGTGCTTTTCCCTGAAAATTCCATATAAACAGAATCTTATGTAGTCTTTTGTGCCTGGTTTTTTGTAGCATTTTTGAGATTCCTCTTTCTATGGGTCAGTGCTTTGTTTCTTTTTATTGCTGCGGAGTATTCCATTCTGAGGTTCTATCACATTTTGCTTCTCTATACCAACAGGATTAAAGTAGAATTCAGTATGATGAACATTTAGAATCTTTGCAGTTTTGTGACAGTATGACTATTGTTGCTACGTAGGAAGCTCTCAAAAGGCATACGCTTTCATTTCTCCTGGGTAATTAGTAGTTTATAATTGCTGGGTGATATGTTTAACTTTTAAAGAAACTACAAACTGCTTTACAATGTGATGGACCATTTTATATTTTATGCCAGCGATATGTGAAAGTTTCCCCTGCTCCACAAACTCACTAAGAAGTCAACATTATCAACATATGGATTGAAGCCATCCTACTGGGTATGGTTCTGACTTTTAATTTGCATTTTCCTGATAACTAATGACTGAGCATCTTTTTATATATTTACTGACCATTTATATATTCTTGGATAAAATACCAATTCAAATTATCTGTCCATTTTTAATATTTTCGGTTGTTTTTTTTTTTTTTTTGGTTTTTGGGTCACACCTGGCGATGCACAGGGGTTACTCCTGGCTCTGCACTCAGGAATCACTCCTGGCGGTGCTCAGGGGACCATATGGGATGCTGGGATTTGAACCCGGGTCGGCCGTGTGTAAGGCAAACGCCCTACCCGCTATGCTATCACTCCAGCCCCTATTTTAGGTTGTTTTTAAATTTTATTTGGGGGGGGGGCACACGTGGTGGTACTCAGGGATCGAATCAAAGTCAGCTGTGAGCAAAGTAAGCACCCTACTGGCTGTACTCTCTTTGCCCAGTTTTGTCCATTCTAAAATCATTTGTCTTATTGAGGCTGTGAATCAAACCTGGGTCGGCCGTAGTGCAACGCCCTACTCGCTGTGCTATCTCTCCAGCCCAAGGCTCTTAATTTTTTAAGTCCAATTTAGCTCCCCTCCCCATGAATCGTGCAGTTAAGTATTTATCTACGAAATCTTTGCCTAACTCAACATTATAGATTTTCTCTTTCTCCTACAATGTCACTTTAGCTATTAGGCCTACTAATGAAATAGGAAACATTTGTATGGTATGAAGTATGATGTGGTTATCAAACCGCTCTGGCACTATTTAACAAAGCTTCCTTCCTCCCATCATGTTTTGCTAGGGCTGCCAAATACAACAAAGGATCATAGATTGGGTGGCTTAAATAATGGGAAATTATTTCCGCACAGTTCCAGAACCTAGCAATCCAAGGTCAAGGTATCAGCAGGGTTGGTTTCTACTGAAGACTTCCTGCCTATGCTAGTAGAAGACTATCTTTTCCCTGTATCTGACTCTTTCGAATGTATTATAGTATCGTCGTCCCGTTGTTCATCGATTTGCTCAAGTGGGCACCAGTAACGGCTCCATTGTGAGACTTATTGCTACTGTTTTTGGCAGGACATCAAAATCAAACTACTACAGGGTGCACCCACATGACCTAGTTTTATGTCAATTACCTCTTCAAAGGCCCTGTCTCCAAACAGTAAGGTACTCTCAGATAAAAGGGGTTAGGACTTCAACATATACACACAGGGGACATATACAAGTCAGCCTTTAAACACATATGCAAAGGTAGCATACTCATTCCTCCTCTAAGTACTAGGATTCACCCTGAGCTTTAGGTACTGGTTTGCTTGCAAACTTGCTTTCATAGTATTTAGAATTAATTAAGAAACATTTCAATCTTATTCCAAATCCATAATTAAGAATGATGCCACCCAAAAATAGTTTTTCATATTTAACATGAGTTAGACTGTTTCTTAAACAAGTACATTATATTAATTCCCCTAAAATTCAGCTCATCAAATTTCTCTGACATCCTTTTGCAAAATTTATCCCCCAAACTGTAGCACTGTCGTCCCGTTGTTCATCGATTTGCTCCAGTGGGCACCAGTAACGTCTCCATTATGAGACTTGCTATTAACGCTTTTGGCATATCGAATATGCCACGGGTAGCTTCCTAGGCTCTGCTGTGAGGGCAGGATACTCTCTCGGTGTCTTGCCAGGTTCTCCGAGAAAGACGAAGGAATCAAACCTGGGTTGGCTTCGTGCAAGGCAAACGCCCTACCTGCTGTGCTATATCGCTCCAGTTCCATCCCCCAAATTAAAGTCAAACAATTCCTTTTAAGGAAAAGGCAGATGCCTGCCATCCTAAAAGTTATCTGCTATTCTTTGTTTCACCTTCACATCTTTGTACATTTCCCAAAGCTACATCAGTTATAAAGCAACTTGGCTTGCTAAAATTATCTCTGCAGCTCAATTATCATGTCATTTTCAATAGCAGCAAACTATTCTGAGATAATCATAATTTAGATACTCACTGTTGAATAGATTATTTTCCTAATGTTAAAGAAAATAACACAAATTTATGTTTTCACATAAAAGCTCCTACTTTCTTCCTCAATACAATTACAGGACTACTGTCTATAAATCCTTAGCTGCGAATAATCTTTTCTGTTTTGATTTTGTACCATCCTCTTACTCAGAACGAAGGGATTAACTATGATCTACTATCCTAATACTTATACTTCAAGAGGTGCATTCCAAAGGTGTAATTTTATTCTAAAACAAATCATAGGAAAGAAACACTTAAGAGAACCAACTGTCCTACCAAGTTCAAAATACCCAAGCATAACCAAAATTACCTTAAGAGCTACAAGTAGAGTAACTGTTTCAACTGAATAATATCCTCTGTCAACATAATCTCCCATAAACAAGTAATTTGTGTCTGGTGATTTGCCACCAATTCTAAACAGTTCCATGAGATCATGAAATTGCCCGTGCACATCTCCACAGACGGTGACTGGACATCGAACCTCTTGCACGTTGGATTCTTTTGTCAGGATTTCTTTAGCCTACAGATCAGAGAGAAAAAAAAAACAACAACACATTAAAACATTAGCATGAAACAACACTAACAAAGATATAGTTATTTACGCTTCATATAGAAGAGGATTAAACTCACTGTAAGATAAAATTGCAAGTAGTGGAGGGTCAGAGCAATAGGACAGCAGGGAGAGTGTTTGCCTTGCACGTGGCTGACCTGGGTTCAATCCCCAGCATCTCACACAGTCCCTCTAGCACCACCAGGAATAGTTCCAAGTGCAGAGCCAGAAGTAACCCCTGAGCATTGCTGGTGTGATGCCAAAAAAAGAAAAAAAGAAAAGGAAAGAAAGAAAATTGCAGGTAGTAGAGCTGGAGCAATAGTACAGTGGGTAGGGTCTTGCACGTGATCCACTTGGTTTCAATCCCTGGCATTATAAGCTTATAAGTGTAGAGCCAGGAGCAACCCCTGAGCATCGCTGGTCATGACCCAAAAGCAGGGGGTGGAGAGGAGATAGTTATAATACCATTAAAATAAGAAAGGGCAAGATTTGGAGAATATCTACGAATATCTACCTTTTCTATGTTGGTTCTTTTGCTACAGATACCTAGGGAAATTTATATTAAAGAGGGAACTCCTTGGAGTAAATAAGTGTGGCTTCACAGCTGTCAAATTATTGGCAGTTTTATAATAAACTGTAGCAAGTATTCAGTCCTACTTAAGACTTAAGAGTTCTAACTGTAACACTGTCACTCCAGGATCTCTTTTGTTGTTGTTTTGGGGTTACATTTGGGGATACGCAGGGGACTACATGGGGTGTCCCTTTTGAGGAGTCCACTGAGCAAGGCTCTACCATCGCTCCATCCCCAGCAAGTTTCTTTTTTCATTTTTTGCTGCTGTACTATTTACCTCTGTGGCCCTTGTAGTAAGTTTCTCAGAGACTTGCTAGACTTAAAAAGAAAAAAAAAAAACCAGAAAATTTCTCCACATACTAACAATTGTCTGCTTTCTATTATTATAGTCTTCTAAACAAATATACACTTATTTTTACATTTGTGACTACTGAATATATACTCTTTTAATATTTCTCTTAGATAAGTCAACATTTCCCCACAAATCAGAACTTCGTACTCTTTTTAAGGTCAACATAACATTTCATTCAGCAGAAATGCTTTTATTTGCTCATCTATAAATCATAAGTACCAGATCTTGGGATGGAGAAGGTACTGGTAAACAACAGGGATCACAACCACTGGTGAGAATACAAGAAACAAGTCAGTAACACAGCACATGCCAAACTGTGATAAGTACCATAAAAGAAGTAAGATTAATCCCTGGAGGCACTTTAAGATATTACAACAGGTCCAGGATGTAGCTCAGTGGATGAGTATTTGTCCTGCATGTGTGAGATCCTGAGTTTGAGCTCAGGCACAGAGAACCAAAAAATACAAAGGAAAAGAATTTCACAAAAAAAGCAGGCAGTGGAGCAGAACCAGATGACAACCAATCATTACGAGAGCCACGTGTTTTGCATGTAGATGTCCCCTAAATACCACCAGGAGTCAACCCAAGCACAGCCAGAAATAGCTCAGGAGCACTACTAGATGTGAACCTCTCCCCTCCCCCTCCCCCACTCACCCTCCCTCCCAAAAGGACAAAGTGTTAAAGCCTACTACAGAAAGTACCTGCATTCCAGGATTACAATAGCAGTTGTTTTAGAAATTGGTATACCAAACTCTCTGGAAAAGGAAGAACGGTTATAGTTTAAAAATATGCCCCACAGTATTTAGGTAGAGGCTTAAGTCTAAAAACTTTAAAAAAAAAAATCCTACAGTAAAGAAGGCATCTGGGAAGGTTATTAGAGAAGATAATCTAGGGGCTGGAGCAATAGTTACAGCGGGTAAGGTGTTTGCCTCCCACTAGGCCAACCCAGCATCCCATATGGTCCCCTGAGAACAGCCTGAGGCAATTCCTGAGTGAAGAGCCAGAGTAAGCACTGTGCATCGCTAGGGGGAACCGAAAAAGCAAAAAAAAAAGAGAGAGAGAGAGAGAGAGAGAGAGAGAGAGAGAATATAATCTAGATATCCTCAGGAGAGCTAGATTTTTACTAACCCATGGATTTAAAAAATAAAATCCTGAAAGGTACCTGCTTCATGTAGTCAATTACTTATTGAGCACATGTGTGACAAATACTATGGAATGGCTTTCTGGAATTGCAATATCAGGGCAATTAGCAGCTGGGTCAGAGGAAGGCAGCATACTTGTAACAAGGAGGCAAAATTACCATGAAAGATTGTTCATACTGAGCCACTGCTCAGCACACCAATTAAAGTGTAACCAAGATGACAAAAGCTGGTTTTAAAGCAATAGTATGAAACCTAAATCATATTAAAACAAAAACCACTTAGGGGATGTTCTGTGCCATAAGGATATAATATATATAAAATGAATAAAATTACATGAGTCAAAAAAATCTTACAGGTTATAGAATAGGTTGTTCTTGTAAGAATGAAATAGGTTCTGTCTTGTAAGAATGACAGTGAGTTCAATCAACAGTTCTAGTCTACATGCAGAGCACAATCCCAGTACAACAGGTTTTTGGGACCCCCCCCCCCAGTGCCATGCCAAAGGGTGCAGTATCCAATGAGCAGGTAATACTATAAACAAGCACTGCGAAACACAATCAAGTTTTGAACCTCCAGCCACCACAATAAAAAGGAGTGAACACTTGGTGCGTTGCAGGCCTGGGCTTGACCCCTGGCCTGAAACAGTCCTCTAAGCATCATCCATGAGTGACACCCAGCACGGAGCACCTGAGCCACAGGGTGTGGCCCAAAGGCAAAAACAAACAAATTCAGATCCAAAACTACTTTCCCAGTTAGATCAGAATCTTCAAGGATGAAATCTAGTACCAATAACTTAAGAATTCACTTCCCTCCTTTGGACAAGTGTACACTTATTTTGGAGAAAGAGTGGGCCCTCCCAATCAGTGCACACTGGGTGGGGGGCGGCTCCTGGCAGTATCTGGCTGCTCCAGATCCAACAAGCGGTTTTTTACGTGCAGAGAAAAATCAGTATTTACAAGTCTCAAATTTTGTGGAGCCTGTTTAAGAATGAACACCACAAAGAAATTAATTCTTTGCATCTAACATTTTCCAGTTTAGAGAAGATTTCCAGTGCTGGTTGTTGAGACAGGCTAGAGTGAATTTATATGCAGGAGCCCCAGGTCCCTTCCTTGACAGGATAATTAGTGCCCAAGCACAGTTAGAATAGCTACCCCAAGCCCAAGTAAGAAGTAGTCCCTGAACACTGATCAACAGAAATTCCGTTTTCCACTATCTTAAAAAATAGTAAGAAGAAAGTGTATCTTAAACACACAGAAGGGGCAAAAGCAGAACCAAATGTTTCCCCAACCCCTCATAAGCCGGGGGTAGCCCTGGTGGCCCCTAGTATCATTAGATTCAAATACTTAACCATCAAGCCTTGTACTGCCGTTCTAAGAAGCAGTCCCCAGGCTCCAGAGCTCAGCTGGGGATCTGGAAGTTCCTCACTTCAAAGAAACATATACAATCCATTTCTCTGGGATAATTACAACTTCCCAGTATTACTGAAAAGTTCACTAAATATTTCATATGAAGCCTAACATTAACCCTAAGGCTTTTTAAAAAAAATTATCTATATTATAAAAAGCTGTAAAATGAAATAGCTATTAATTGGCTAGGTTCCAGGATACATCAAAAGTGCAAGTTATGGGGCTGGAGAGGTAGAACATAGGACACTTGCCTTGCATGTGGCCAACCTGGGTTTGAGCCCTGGCACCCAGATGGGCCCCCCTCAGTCCCTTCAAGAGTGATTCCTGAGTTTAATTAGAAGCCATGAGTACACCCAGGTGTGCTCTGGCCCCATTTTTAGAAGATTTTAAAAAATGAGTGAAACCATAAATTTTAAAATGCAACACCTGCTTCCAAATTTAATATGCATGGTTAAAAAGACTCAGAAAGCCTGAAGTTACTTACAATTTACTCAAAATCTCTACTCAACCTGTGAAGTTAAACATAAAAGCTACCTGCTACTTTTCTCTTTAAAAGATAAACTAGAGTAGTTATCTAAGTTTATTCTGAGTGATACTCTAGTTTTTGGGCCACACCTATCAGTGCGTCAGGGCTTATTTGAGCTAAGAGATCACTCTTAGGGGTGCTGAGGGAACATAAAGGATGCCAAGAAACAAACCCAACTTAGATGCATGCAACAAGCACCTTACATGCTGTACCATCACTCCGGCCCCTATTTTTAGAGATATTCTTGTAAAGCAACAACAATAACAACAACACTTTTAGTAGCAGATAAATCTAAATATTCTCTGGAGGCGGAGAAATAGTTCAAAGGGCTGGAGGGAATTCTTCGCACACAGGAAGCTAAGGTTATTATATCCTTGTTACCACATGGTCCCCCAAGCACTGCCAGGAGCAACCCCTAATAATACACCAGACATAACCCCAGAGCACCATGAGGTGTGGAAAAAAATTCAAAGAAAAAAACCAACACAACAAAGCTTAAACTGGCCCTTTAGACAATTCTCCACGATCTGGCTTTCCCTCAGGTGAAGTAATCACTACTAAAATGATGCATATGTTCCTTCAAAATGTTATTTACAAATTTCACGTTTATATGCTAAATCTTACAGAATTATCTCCCCTACTTCCCTGCGCTAGGTATAGCCAAGAGTAAGAAAAGTAGAAAATATTGTTCAACAACAATCTAAGTTTAATGTATACTAGATCTGGTCCATTTTCCAGCATGGAAACATAGCACTCCTTAGAGGGTTGGCATAGGTGATACACATACTGCAACATACATCCTAGTTTTTGCCCCTGTGAATACATATGAAGCATGCTTCCTAAATATTGATAATGTACTAAGTGGGCATACTAATATATATCTAGAAGTGCTGTTTTTCTTTTTCATGTTGATGCCACCAAACTTATCTTCCAAAATGTGTAGAACACTATTTTTTTTTTCTTTTTGGGTCACACCCGGTGATGCACAGGGATTACTCCTGGCTCATGCACTCAGGAATTAACTCCTGGTGGTGCTCAGGGGACCATATGGGATGCTGGGAATCGAACCCGGGTCAGCCGTGTGCAAGGCAAATGCCCTACCTGCTGTGCTATTACTCCAGCCCCAAAGAACACTACTGAAATTAGTATGTTAACATCAAATGCAGGGAAACCCAAAGCACTTTGTTCCCTTACCATGAAACTTAAAAAAATTAATTCTAATTATATTCTGAAGGAAACAGTATTAGGTATCAGATGCAATCAAGTCAACCATTAAATACAGCTTAAGAGCAAAAAATTCAAGACTATAAATGGTCAGTCTTATATAAACTTCTGAGGCTTTTTGGTCCCAACAGCATCATATCATCACTACACCAAAATATAATTCAGAATAGAAGTCTCGGGGCTGAAGCAATAGTACAGCGGGTAAGGTATTTGCCTTGCAAAGCCAGGAATAACCCCTGTGCATCGCCGGGTGACAGATAGACAGACAGACAGACAGACAGACAGACAGACACACACACACACACACACACACACACACACACACACACGTTGCAAGTGTCCTTATTAAAGACTAATTTATAAGCATGAACACTGATCCCAGAAAAAGAGATCTGAGTGAAATTGTGCTGTATCATGTAGTGAGGCCTGGTGAATCCCCAAATCAGCCCTTTTGGTTCACCTCATAGGACCTCTAATGAGTCACTTTTAGAGCTTCAAGACCTTCATTAAGCATCAGTTTCAAGGGTGGCTAGACAACTTAAATTCTCCAGCTTAATATCCAAAGTAAATGGTAGAATCAGACTTTCAAAGAAACATAATTTAAAAGAAGCATAAATAGAAACATATGAAGAAACACAACTAGTTACAGGCTTAAAAAAACAAAAACAAAAACAAAAAAACAATGATTTCTACTGCCACTAACTCCTAGTCTTGTTATGCACAGAAGCAAAAGAATCTACATATCCCAAACTTTTTTACAGTGATATTAAACTGCCGATATTATTCTGAACAAAAAAATGTATTATTTAAATTATTTTCATAAAATTTTCAATTGCTCACAGTATACTGGGTTGGTTTTATAAATACTATAGAACTGGAATATATGCCCAACTTATATAGTAAATGGAAGGGGTCAGAGAGATAGCACAGGGTTTGATAAGGTGCTTGTCTTCCATGCAGCAGACCCTAATTCAATCACTTGTGTGTTAACTAGGACACCCTCACCCCCATCCAATAGTAGCAGGAGTGATGTTTGAACATAGGTGTACTTTGAACATACCCCTGTACTGCCAGGTGTGACCCTGAAAACAAAATAGAAAAATGTATCCATTCTTGCTATAAGATATCCTCCTTATGTAATTTCATATTTATGACCAGTTTTCTTATATAGATTGTCCAGGGAAATTTTTTAAAGACCCATAAAGAACTGAATACTCTCTTTCCATTAGCAATTTATTGGTAACAATCAATGTAAGATAAATTCTTGTGGGCCTGCTCCAGGGGTAGGCTTGAGGGGTGCTTAAGGAAATTGGAGACAATGTGAAGAGAAGGCGATGGCGATAGGACTGGTGTTAGAATATAATACTGAATACCTATAACAAACCATCATGAATAACTGTGAACAACTGTTTAAACCACAGTGTTTAAAGTGTATGTGTGTGTGTGGGTAATTTTACATGTTTAGGCCTTACCTATTTCATGTAATCTCCAAAATATATTAGCACAGAAAATTTTTAGTTTTATTAATGACAGGTATTTTTTGATTTGTCACTGTCATCCCGTTGCTCATCGATTTGTTCGAGCGGGTACCAGTAACGTCTCTCATTGAGAGACTTATTGTTACTGTTTTGGCATATCCAATACTCGCGGGTAGCTTGCCAGGCTCTGCCGAGCAGGCTCGATACTCTCGGTAGCTTGCCGAGCTCTCCGAGGGGCGGAGGAATTGAACTCGGGTCTGCTGTGTGAAAGGCGAACGCCTAATTACTAACATGAGATCCAAGTACAAAATAAAATTTAATGCAATATATTTTAGATTCCAGAGTTGAAAACTTACTTCTATAAATGAGAATAGGCATTTTTATTATACTGTATTACAGAATTTTAATTTCCTTATTTACATAGGTTGAAATCATATAACAATCACAAATTGGCTCTCACTAATTTATTTTCTGATCATTCTATGTACTATTTCTTTAAGTTTTGTTGGAGCAAGCAATATAAATCTGCTATGTGCCTAAGAGGGTAGGCTGGGGTTGGGAGGGAAACAGGGGACAGTGGTGGAGGGAGAGTCACACTGGTGGTGTTGGAACACTAAATGTAATAATACATACATAATAATACACAATACATAATAATACATAATAATACAGTTGGAAACAACTGTATTATGAACAACTTTGTAAATCAAGATGTTTACTATGTACTATCTCTACGGCCCATGAATGTTCTCTTTTAAGGTATCTGTCTCAGGGGCTGGAGAGATAGTACAGAAGGTAGAGTAGCTGACCAGAATGTGATCCCCGGCATGTCATATGGTCCCCCAAGAACCAACAGGAGTGATTCCTGAGTGCAGAGACAGGAGCAACCCCTGATCAGTGGGTATGGCCCCTCAAAAAAACACACTTGAATCTGTCTCATATGCAACAGAAAGGCCTACAAGTGCATTAACTAAACATTTCTAATCACTCATGCAAGGGAAGAAACGGTAATCTACTAAATGAAAATAAATAACAATATGCAAGAATTCACCATGAACCATTTTCTCCTTCATCTGTAAAAAAGGTGACTTGGCCTGATCTTTACATCCCTAAAATTCTGTTGCTGGAGACATAGTTAAGAGGGTAAGGCACTTGCCTTGCATACAGCTAACCTGGGCACCCAGGGCGCCAACAGGTATTGTCTCTGAGTGCAGAGCCAGGAGAAAGACACAGCCAGGCATAGCATCCAAACTAAAATTCTACTCCACGGTAAAGTGCTCTTCTAGTCTTTTCAACCTCCAAGTAACCCAGAATTCTGCTGTCATTGTCATCCCATTGCTCATCTATTTGCTCGAGCGGGCACCAGTAACATCTCCATTGTGAGATTTGTTACTATTTTTGGCATATTGAACATGCCACGGGTAGCTTGCCAGGCTCTCCAAGAGGGGTGGAGGAATCGAATCGGGGTCAGCCGTGTGCAAGGCAAACGCCCTACCGCTCTGCTATCACTCTAACCATCTGAGCAAAAATCAAAATTCACATTAGGCAGGGGTGGGGGGGCTCGAGTGATAGTATAGCAGGCAGGGTGCTTGTCTTGCATGTAGTGGACCCAGGTTCAATCCCTGGCACCCTATCTGGTACCCCAAGCACCATCAGGAGAGATCCCTGAGTACTGTGGCCCAAAAACCAAGAAAGGGGGAGGGGGAGTAAACATTTCTAACTATGATATTAACAAAATGACTAAGGTAAAAGAAGCAAACAAGGAGTGACTGGTCATCTGGCCATGCACATGTACTTTTTTACTTTTGTGTCACAGCTGGCTCAGGGATCAAACCAGAGTCTGCTGAATGCAAAGTAAAATATTAATGCCTTACCTCTGGTTACTCTTTCCAGCCCCTGGCCATGTACATTTTAGAATACACCTAGATTCAGATACATCTGTCATGACCTTGCCAGTCCATTACAAACCATATCATCAACACATAAAGAAGTAGTAACTTTGTATTGTGAAGTAGTAGGTAGTTCCAAACTGTTCTTTACTATTCTTTTAGGTCCTATCCCCTAACCATTTATTGAGTCAAATGTCTACTTCTTTCTCCTATATTGCTTACAAAAACTGAAAGAAAAGCTATTTAAAAAAATCACAAGGCCAAAAATATTGTCCTTTCCCAGTTTTAAACTCAAATTTCATTTTCTGCAGGAATGAAGGCTGAAGTGTTTAAAAAAAATGCAAAGGGATGGCAATGAGAAGCTAGTAAAGAAAAAAGTGGAAATTTTAAAAAATGGTTAAGAGTGTAAAGGGTAGTTCCTTCACCACACATAATTTTCCCTCTTCTTAGCATCTTCAAAAATGAATCCTCTCTACCACTAACTCAATCCAAATCCAAAGTCTCCAAGTTTTCCTGGCTTATCTTCTCCAATTAAAACAAAGGACAGGGGCTGGATAGATAGTTCGGCAGGCAGGGCATTTGCCTTGCACACAGCCAAACCGGGTTCGATTCCTGGCATCCCATACAGTCCCGAGCACAGCCAGGAGTGATTTCTGAGTGCAGAGCCAGAAGGAAACCCTCAGCTTGCTTGGTGTGACCCCACAAGCCAAAAATAAAAAAACAGAGGACAGCTCCACAGGCAACTGTCAAACCTGACTTACAATGATAGGGAACTTGTCAGCTGCTGTCAACAGGGGAACAGACTGGTAATTCAAAAGTAACACTCACTCCTCCAGTACTCACTATTCTTTTTACAGTTCTAGTCTTACCTCGGCCACATTTCCAACATCCACCTACAGACAAGGAATTCCTAGATCTAATGACAAAAACAAATGAAGCATGGGGACCTGTGTATACTTTCTCAGTATTTACTCTTCACTTTTTTTTTCTTTTTTGGGTGATACCCAGTGATTACAGGAGTTACTGGGGATCGAACCCAGGTCAGCCACGTGCAAGGCAAATGGCCTACTGGCTATACTATAGCTCCAGCCCCAGTGTTTCTTCTTTAACACACTGATTCTGGCTTGTACCACTAATGGCTTACACTTGAATGTGCTTTCATAAACTAGAGCCTATATCAATGGTCAAGCCAAAGTCAAATATATTACTGCCTCATGTTTAGCAGATCATGCAATACATAAGCACAAGCAGGCTTGACTGAAAGTTAGAAGGATAAAACACAAAAGCACCTTTTGAGTTTTAAGTCACAATTGTCAGTTATGCTTTGCCGTATTATTTTAGAGATCATCTATTGAAGAATATATAGAAAATGTCTTAGACTTTTTGACAAATATTACCTCAAGGGCAAATGTTCAAGTCACATGTACTGAATACTGTTTCCTCCTCCAGGAGGAAGTGTTGAGAAATTGTGTGGCATAAATAGGAAGCTTTCAAGCAATCACAATAAAAACAATGATTTATTTTACAGATTTTTTACAATTAACTTTGCTGCCATTCACTATCTTCTTTAAACCACCTCAGGAAAGGTGCTGTGAAATAAGACTACAAGAATGGGCTGAAGATCCATAAAACTTAGGCTATCTCAACTTAGCAAGGTAGTCAAATCATTCTCTTCTCTTTATTAGTCCACTAGTTATGTTGCTAAAGATAACATATGTCCCATAAATTTGTTAAAACAACCCTGTATTTGAAAACATAACCACTCCCCCAATCCCAACTACTTGTCCTCAACATCCAAATTACTTTTATGGAAACATGTCAAATAACCTTTAAAATTAAACACATAAGCAGACACAAACATATTACCTACTTCATATGGGGAATTTAATCTTAGTCAAATAGTTGCAGCTCCTCCAACTAAAGGAAGCAGCTTGCTTTTTCCAAAACTCATGAACACATAGCAAATGTTCAAATTAAGCTTTAACTTCAGCATTTTATTTACAGTGCTTGTAGAGCAATGGAAAACAGCATACCTAGGTAAAGAATGCCTTTTGTGGGAAAGAAATCTGACCATCAAACAATATTCTTCACAAGTTTATTAAGATCTGAAAGCACAAAGTCAAAAATCGTCCCTAAATGAAACTACTGCTTCAGTAAATTACACAAGTTATACTAGTTAAAGCAAAAGCCAGTTGATACTTTTTACTTCCAATCAGTAGTTGGAAACATACTAGATTAGGTATAGTCAAGTTACTGACTAAAGAACTATAGCTGGGACAACACTGCATTCACCTAGAGAAGTTTTTAAACAACCAAACAAATGATGATTCCCAAAATAACAAGGTATACCGTACACACAACAACCCGGCTTTGATATAAGCCTTAATCACATCTTGGGTGAGATGGGGGCAGGGATGTAACTAGTTAATAACACAGAAACTATATTCACTTGTCTATAAATACACACTTGGATTATCTACATTCTGACTATGCATCACTGTTAACTGCTGAGCCATAATAATGCCCTCTACATTTCAAAACCACAGGGATTTCTTATGGTATACTTTTATATCACTTAACTTCAAATATTTAATTCAGATCACATAACAAAGTGCTTTTTATAGTATGAAACACTGTAATACAAATTACTACTAAAAGTACGGTTAATAAGTATATTTTCTTTAAACAAAAAAAAAGGAAGAAAAAGGAATAAAGCTATTTAAAAGGTTGGAATAAGAGGCAATTCAGGTTGGGGTGAAGCAATTAGTACAGTGGGTACATCTTTCTTGCAAGTAGCACTCAGTTCAATCCCAGGCACCCCAAATCCCAAGTACAGCCAGGAGGAGTGATTCCTACGTAGAGAGCCAGGAGTAACTCCTGAGCACCACTAGGTGCAGCCCCCCCCCCCCAAAAAAAAGACAATTCAGGGGCTCGAGTCATAGTACAGCAGGTAGTGCATTTGTCTTGCATGGGGCCAAACTGGACTAATCCCCAGCCCCCTTTTTGTTCCCCAGTCCAACCAGGAGTCAGCTCTGAGCACTGCTGGATGCGGCCCAAAAACAAAAACGAGAAACAATTCAAGCCACGACTCTTAATACATCCCCTATACTTAAATGACAAACTTCAAATTCAGCTAATGTAGTTGAAATATTTAAGTAGTATCACGTAGGAGGGAGGGTGAGGGAGAGGAAGAGATGGAGAGGAAGGAGAGTGGGGGGTACTGGGGGGAGAGGGTAGAGGGGGATGGGGGAGAGAGAGGAGAGAGAGAGAGAGAAGCACCTGCCACAGAGGCAGTCAGGTGGGGATGGGGTGTTGGGGGTGGCGGGAGGGAACTTGGGGACACTAGTGCAGGGAAATGTACACTGGTGGAGGAATGGGTGTTGGAATACTGTACAGCTTTGCAATGAATGGTCTACCTTACAGTGATTTAATAAAAATGTAGCATTGCACTGCAGTCTTGCTGTTTATCTATTTTGCTTGAGTGGGCACCAGTAACTGGACTTGTTACTGTTTTTGGCATATTGAATAGCCACGGGTAGCTTACCAGGCTCTGCCCAGTGGTGCGGGCGGGATACTCTCAGTAGCCTGCAGGGCTATTAGAGAGGGACGGAGGAAGGCAAATGCCCTACCTGCTGTGCTATCGC